>NC_061846.1:6619606-6634606 GCF_019202785.1 Penaeus chinensis
CCAAAAACTCCCCCCTCCCCTGCCCCGCTATATCTTCCCCAACCTCCCCCCCTCCCCCCCGTTTTCCCACTACAAACCCTCCCCAACCCTCCTTCTCCCCCATCTCTTCCCCTCCCTCCCCCTCCTCCTCCCAATCCTCCCCCCCCTTTCCCCCCCTTTTCCCCAATTTCTCTTTTTTTCTCCCTTCTTCATATTTTTAAACCTTTCTCCCCTCCTCTTCCCCGTTTTTTCCCTTTTCCTTTTTTCTTCTTTTCTTTTTTTTCCCTTTTTCTTTTCCCCCATTCTCCTTATTCCCTTTACTTTTCTTTTCTTTTTCCCGTTTCTTCTTTCCCCACTCCATCATCATCTTCACTTCCCCTTCTCTTTCCTCTTCCTTCTTTTCCTCCGCTTCCTCTTCCTCTTTCTATTCCTCCTCACCCTTTTTCCCTTTCCCCTGCCTCCTCCTCTTCCTCTTCCCCCTCCTCTTCCTCTTCAAACTTTCCCCCTCTTTCCCCTTCCCCTTCCTCTTCCTTCTCCCCCTCCCCCTCCTCCTCCTCCTCCTCCTTCTCCTCCTCCTCCTCCTCCCCCCTCCCCTCCCTCTCCTCTCCTCCTCCTCCTCCTCCTCCTCCCCTCCTCCTCCTCTCTCTCTTCTCCTCCTCCCCCTTCCTCCTCCTCTTCCTCCCTTCCCCTTTCCTTTCCCCCTCTTCCTCTCATTACGATGCCAAAACGAACGTAGCCCCCCCCCCCCCCCCCGTGACCCAAACCCTGGAAGATCGACCCCCTAATGACACCCGGGGGGAAGTGACCCCCCCCCCTCCTCCCTTCCCCTCCACCTCATCCCCTCCTCCCTCTTTCTTTCCCCCTTCCCCCTTTCCATTCCCCCTCCTCATCCACCCTTCCCCTCACTTCCCTTCCCTCCCTTCCCCTTCCCTTATCTTCCACCCCCTCCCTTTCGTTTTTCCCCCTCCCTTCCCCCCTCCCCTCCACCCTTCCTTCCCTTTTCCCTTCTTCCCCCCTTCCCCTTCACCCCCTCCTTCTCCCTTCCCCCCACCCCTTCCCCCCCCCTCCCCCCCTTCCCCCTCCCTCCCACCCCCCCTTCCCCCTTCCTCCCCCCCCCCCTCCACCCACCCCCTCCCCCTCCTCCTCCTCCTCCTCCTCCTCCTCCTCCTCCCCCCCCCCCCACCCCCCCTCCCGCGCCAAATCTTGATTTTTTCCCGACGAGAAAACCCTTTTGTCGACACATGTTTAAAGTTCCTCGATCGTTTTTCCCCCGTGATTCAATACCCGGTGCGGGGGATCCATTCCTGTTTGTTTTTTTAAAGCCCCTCGGGTTTTGGGGGAAATTTAAAAACAGGAAAAAAAGAGCGACACCATCTGTTTGCAAATGAATGGGGGGGGTGGTCGGTAGGGAGGGGGAGGGGAGGGAAGGGATGGGAAAGGGGGGGGAGGGGGAGGGGAGGAGGGGTGTGGGTGGGGGGGGAGGGTGGGGTAAGACAGGGGGGAAAAAGGGGGAAAAGGAGAGGGAGTGGGAAGGAGTGGAGGAGGGGGGGGGGGGGGGGTGGGGGAGAGGGAGGAAGGGTTTTTTGGTGGGAGGAGGGAAGGGGAGAAGGATGGGGGAGGGGGAAGGAAGGGGGAAGGGAAAGTAAAGGGAAAGGGAGGGATAGGAGGGATAGGAAAGCTAGGATGGAGTTGGAAAAAAAGGGGGGGGATGGGGGGGGTGGGATGAGAGGGGGGGGGGGGTGGGATGGGTGGGGATGGGGAGGGGGAGGGGGGGACGGGGAAAGGGAAAGCTTGGAAGAAAGATGGAGGATGGGGAGGAAAAGACAGACAGACAGACAGACAGACAGACAGACAGAAGACAGACGACAACAGACGCCCAGACAAAACAAACAGAAAAGACAAGACGGGGATAGGTTTAGAAAAAAGGGGGTGCGAGGGGGGAAAGGAGGGGGAGGGGAAAAAAAAGGGGGAGAGGGAGGAGAGGGGGGAGGGCGCCAAACTCATGTTTAGGGAGGGAGAGGGGGGGGGGGGGGGGGGGGGGAGGGGGGGGGTAAAAGGGCGTGGGGGAGGGGATGGGGGGAGAAGGGGGGGAACAAGTCTCGTGCGCTGGGAAAATTTACTTTGGGTGTTTAATTTATGAAACCGAAGCGATCTCCCTTTTTTGTGTGTGTTTTTTCCTATTGAAAAACCCTCGACTGGTTAATGGTGTAAGTACGTGTATGGTGTGTTGGGTGTGTGTGTGTGTGGTGTGTGTGTTTGTGTGTGGTGTGTGTGTGTGTGTGTGTGTGTGTTTGCCTGTGAGGGTGTTGTGTGTGTGTGTGTGAGTGTGTTGTGTGTGTGTTTTGTGTGTGTGTATTGTGTGTGTGTGTTTTGTGTGTGTGTAAAGTGTTTTTTTGTGTGTGTTTATTGTGGGGTTTTGTACGTGTCTGTGTGTGTGTTTGGTTTGTGTTTTGTTTTTGTGTTTTGGAGTGTGGTATTGTTGTTTTATTTGTTTGTTTGTAGTGCCCTGGGGAGTTATTTGTGTGTGTGTTTTGGGGTGTGTGTGTTTTAAGTATGTATGTTAGTGTGGTTTGTTTGTTTGTTTCTTTGTTTATTTGTGTGTGTGAATAAAAAAAAACTAGTGAAAACAAAACAAAAAAACATCCAAAAAAATCGCAAACAATAAACAGGAAAATAAACAAACACACAAACAAAAACACTCACCACCGGCCCTTTCTATCGTCTTCATTCTCACCGAAGCTACTTATAAACACTTACAAACTTTCACTTCACTTTCATTGATTTCACTAACATTAATCTTAATTTGATGTACGTTTTGTGTGAATTTGTATGTGTTTGTGTGTACGTTGAGAGAAATCGGTTTGTTTTGTGTGTGTGTGTTATGTTATGATCTGTGGTTTCTGGAGATTCAGTGCATTTTGAATTCTTGGTTACGCGCATACACGCATGTACTAGCACACGTACGCGTACTATT
Organism: Penaeus chinensis; assembly: GCF_019202785.1. Lineage (NCBI taxonomy): Eukaryota > Metazoa > Arthropoda > Malacostraca > Decapoda > Penaeidae > Penaeus > Penaeus chinensis. The sequence goes on from NC_061846.1 coordinate 6,622,560, forward strand.
ACACAGAGAGATACACGCACACGCACACACACGCCCACACACACACACACACACACACACACACGCGCAGACACACACACACACACACACACACACACACACACACACACACACATACACACACACACACACACACACACACACACACACGCATGAACACACACGCACACACACACACACACACACACACACACACACACACACACGCATGAACACACACGCAGACACACACACGCACACACACACGCAGACACACACACACACACGAAATCCTGCCCCCCCCCCCCCCCCCCCCCACACACACACGCCCACACACACACACACGAAATCCTCTACCCCCCCCCCCCCCCCGCCCCCTACACACACATACCACCACCACACACGCAAATAAAACCACAGCAATTACCTTCCCCCCCACACGACCCCACCCCCCCACCAACCCCTCCCCTCTCCCCCACACGCCCCCCTCCCCCTCCTCCCTCCCCCAAACCAAATTCTCACCCTAATGTTCTCAGATTTCCCCTCAACTTCTGGTCCATCAAACAAATCCGTAACAACTCTCTTGAGACTACCGAATGGGGGGGGGGGGGGGGTGAGGGTGAGGGGAGACGAGGGGAGAAGATAGAGAGAGAGAGAGAGAGAGAGAGGGGGGAGAAGAGGGTTAAAGGGGAGAGAGAGAGGGGAGGGGGAGGGAGGAGGAGGAAGGTTAGAGGGAAGAGAGGGGAAGGAGGAGGGGGAGGGAGGAGGGTTAGAGGGAGAGAGGGGAGGGAGAGAGGGGAAGGAGGAGGGGAGGGAGGAGGAGGAGGGTGAGAGGGGAGAGAGAGGGGGGGGAAGGGGATAAGGAGGGGAGGAGGATCAAGGGGAAGAGCAGGATGAGGGGGAGAGAAGAGAAGAAGATGGGGGGGAGGAGGAGGGAGGGGAGGGAGGGAGGAACTAAGAGAGGGGAGAGAGAGAAAGGGAAAGGAAAAGCTTTGAGTATGTTGTGTGTGGGGGGGGGGGGGGGGGGGGGAGAGTGTGAGGGGAAGAGGGACTCCGACGGACAATCAATATCCACCCTAACGCCCCTGGGACATAAGGGTGATGGGAGATGATGGATAGATAAGGGTAATGCTGATGAAATGTCAACGCGATGAAGTTCGGGGAAGACAAGATGGCGGCGGACTCTCGCGGGAAACGGTGGCGCCATCTACGAAATTTCCCGCCAAAAAAAAAAAAAAAAAAAAATTGGGCGCCAAAAAGAATTTTTTTTGGGGGGGGGGGGGGGCGGGAGGGGGAGGTAGAGGTGATTTGGGTCTTTATGTAATTATTATTAGGTTTTATTTCTATTTTCTTTGTGGATCTTTTTTTCTTGTATTCGCGATTTTTTTTTTTTTTTTTTAATGATTTTTAAAATAATTCGTTGTGGGTGATCCTAAAATTTTCACTCATTTGTTTACTGGATATTTAATTTATATTTCCAGGGTGATTAATTCATTTTATGGATGAAGTTATTTTCTTTTCTTTCATTAGATGGAAACCCACATTCTATCTCTCTCTCTCTCTCCCCCCCCCCCCCTCTCTCTCTCTCTCTCTCTCTCCTCTCTCTCTCTCTTCTCTCTCTCTCTCTCTCTCTCTCTCTCTCTCAAATCCTCTTCTCGCAACTCATCCCCTCTCCTCCCTTCTCTCAACCTCTCTCTCTCTCTCTCACATCTGATCGTGCTCTCTCTCTCTCTCTCTTCTCCCCCCCCCCCCTCTCTCTCTCTCTCTGTCTCTCCCCCTCCCTCCCTCCCTCCCTCCCTCCCTCCATAATATAGTCGATTTTATTCGTATTAATTATAATTATTGTGATGTTGTCGTTAGTCTGTTTATGTGTTGTTAGTGTTATTCTTATCAATATGATAATTACTGTTATCATTGTTTTTGTCATTATCAACATTATTATTATCATCATCATCGTCAACTTCATCATCATCATCGTCATGTTATTATCATAATCATTAGCATTATTTTATTATAGAAATCATTATTCATAATCACAGTTTTTAATCAATAACTATATTGTTTTATCATCATCATTATCATTTTTTTTTATCAATATTTTTAATAATTACTTATCGTTTTATCGATCTTTAGTATCTGTATTGTTTTTATTATTCATTATCATAGACATTAACATTAATCATTACAATTAATGGTTGGCAATATTAAAGTATATATACTGCATATATAATCCTTTGCGTTATAATTTAAATCATTTTTTTCAATATTTTAATAGTAATAAATATACCTTAAATGCCTATATGTTTGTCATTTCGCAACAAAATATATGCTTCAAATAAACTTTTTTTTCTCTCTCTCTCTTTGTTCCTAAATTCAATTAGTAAATTTATATTACACCCATTTTTTATTGTATTTTTTTTCTTTTCCTTTTTTATCTCTTCCCCCTTTGGGCGGATATTTCAACAATATTTTTTTAATCTTTTATTTTTTATTTTTCCCCCCCCTGTCTTATTCCTCTCTCGTTGGTTATTGCATTTTCCAAGGAACAAAGTTTCGTCGTTTTTATTTTGTGTTCTGTGTATTTCTCCTCCTTATCACTTTCTCTTTCCTCTTCTCTTCTTGTTGCATTTTTCGTTTTTTTTTTATCTGCTATTTTTCCTCTTTCCTCCTTCATTCTCCACGCTTTCCCTCTTTTTTCCTCCAATCTCTCTCTCTCTCTCTTTCATCCGTATTCTCTCTCTCTCTCTCCATCTCATCTTCTCCCCTCTCTCATCTTCCGTATTTCTTTCTCTATATTTTTTTCATTCTTTCGTCCATATTTTCTTACATTCTTTCTCTCATTTTCATTCATTCTTTCTCTTTCTTTCTGTCAATCTCACTCTCTTCTCGTCTCACAATGAATTCCTCATTCTCTTCTCTACTCTCTCTCTCTCTTTCTCCTATCTTTCTCTCTAATCTTTAACGTTCTTCGTCTCTCTCTCCTTATACACACTCTCCTACCTTTTTCTGTCTTCTAAACCTACTTATCGCTCTCTTATCTAACTCTCTCCTCACTTTCTCTCTCCTCATTGATATCTTCTAATCTTACAAGGGGGGGTGGGGGGGGGGGGGGGGGGGGTGCGGGGGGGGGGGGGGGTGGGGGGGGGGGGGGGGGGGGGGGGGGGGGGGGGGGGGGGGGGGGGGGGGGGGGGGGTGGGGTGGGGGGATAGCCTCTCTTTCCGTCTTCCTTCTTCTGCTCTCCTCTCTCCATACTTCCCTCTTTCCTCTCATCTCTCTTCCCTGCTCTCCTCAGCTTTCTGCATCCTCTCCTCCACCCTTCTCTCTATCCTTCTCCTCCTCCTTCTTCCTCTCCCTCCTCTCCCTCCACTTCTCTCTTCTCTCCTCTTCTCTCCTCTTTCTCTCGTACTCCCTCCTCTCTCTCCTCCCTCCTCATCTCTCTCCCCTCTCCCTCTCCTCTCTCCCCCCCCTCTCTCCTCCTCGCTATCTCCTCTCTCTCTCCTCTCTCCTTCATCCTCTCTCTCTCTGTCCTCTCTCTCTCCCCCTTCTCTCCTCCCCGGCTTCTCTCTCTCCCTCCTCCTTCTTCTCTCCTCTTCCTCTCTCTCCCTCTCCTCCTCCACGTCTTCCCTCTTCTCCCTCTGATCCTCTTCTATCTTCCCCCCCCCCCCCTTTATTCCCGCTCCCCTCTCTCCTCCCTCCTCCTCTCTCTCCTCTCCTCTCTCTCTTCTCTACTCCTCCTCCTCCCTCGCTCTCTCGTCCGCTCCCTTCTCTCTCTCTCTCTCCTCTCTCCTCCTCTCCTCTTTCGCTCTCCTTCTCTCTCCTCCTCCTCACTCCCTCTCACTCCCTCGCTCTCCTCTCCTCTCCCCTCTCTCCTTTCTCTCTCTCTTCCGTCTCTCCCCCCTCCTCCTTTACTCCTCCTCTTTCTCTCTCCTCATCCTTTTTCGCCTCACTCCTTCCTTCTCTCACCTCCCCGCTCTCTGCTCTCCTCTCCTCTCACTCTCCCCTCTCTCTCCTCTCTTCTCTTCTGCCCTTCTACTTTCTCCGCACTCTCTCCTTCTCCCCTCCTCCCTCCTCTCTCTCCCATACTTCTCTCTGACTCCTCTACTCTCCCTCCATCCCTCTCTCGTCTACTCCTACTCTCTTCCTCTTCTCATTTGGCTCTTCTCCTTCGCCCTCCCTCTTGCTCCTCCTCTCTCCTACTCTCTCTCTTCCCTTCTTCTAAATCTTCTCTCTCTCACACTCCTTCTCCTTCTGTCTCTCTCTCTCCTCCTTCTTCTCTCCCTCCTCCATTCCCTCTCTCTCCTCTCCTTCCCCTTCTCTCCTCCTCTCCTGCTCCCTCCCTCTCCCCTCTCCTCCACATCCTTCCCCTCTCTCCCTCCCCTCTCTCTTCTCTCCTCTCCTCTACCTCCCCTCCTCGTCTCCTTCCTCCTCACTCTGCTCTTCTTTCTCTCTCCTCTCTCTCTCATCCTCCTCCCCTCCTCTCTCTCTCCACCCTCTCTCCCTCCCTCTCTCTCTCGTCTCTCCTCACTCTATCACCCTCTTACACTCTCTCCCTCTCGTCTCCTCTTCCTCTCACTTCGCCCTTCTGGCTCTCCCTCTACTCTCTCTCCCCCTCGATCTCTGCTCCCCCTCTCAACTCTCCTCTCACCTCCTCTCCACTCTACTCCCCTCCGCTCCTCCCCTCTACTCTCCCTCTCTTCCTCTCTCCCTCCTGCCCTCACACCTCCTGCTCCATCTCTCCCCTACTCCTCCCCACTTCCCTTCTCTCCTTCTTCCGCCTCTTCTCTCTTCCTCTCCTCTCTCCACTCTCCTCTACCCCTCTCTCCTCTCTCTGCCTCCCTCTCCTTCTCCCTCCCAGCTTATCCGCTCCTCTTCCTCCTCTCCCCATCCTCTCCCATCTTCTCTCTCCACTCCCCTCTCCACCTCCCTCTCCCCTCGCCTCTCTTTACTTCTCTCACTCCCCTCTCCCCTCCTCCCTCAACTCTCTCCTCTCCGCCATCTCTTTCTCCCTCCTCCTCCCTCGTCCCCCTCTCTCAGCCTCTCCTCCTCTCTTCTCCCCTTCCTCTTTCTTCTCCCTCTCTCCCCCTCTCCTCCGCCTCCTCGCTCTCTCCTCCCTCCCCCTCCTCTCTCCTCTCCCTCCTCTCCCCCTCCTCCTACTCTCTTTCACCTCACCCCACCTCTCTCTCTGCTCTCTTCCCTTCCTCCCTCCTCGCTCCTCCTCCCTCCCTCTCCTCCTCTCCCCCTCCCTTCTCTCTCCCTCCCCCTCCTCCCTCTCCCCCCTCCTTTCTCCCTCCTCTTCTCGCTCTCTCTCTCCTCTCTTCTCCCCTCCCCTCCTCTCTCTCTTCTCCCTCCCCTCTCTCCTCTCTCCCGCCATCCTCCTCCTCCTCTTCTTCTCTAGCCCTCCATCCTCTCTCACTCTCCCGCTCTCCCTCCTCCCCCCCCCAACTCTCTACCTCCTCTCTCTCCCACTTCACTCTGCCCTCCTCCTCTCCCTCTCTCTCCCTCCCCCTCCTCTCGCCTTCCCTCCGCCCTTCCCTCCCCCCCCCTCCCCCCCCTCCCCCCCCCCCCCCTCTCTCTCTACTCCCCCCCCCCCCCCCCCGCTCACTCACTCTCTCTCTCCTCTCTCACTCTCGAACTCTCTCTCTCTCATCTCTCCTCTCGGCTCAGATCTCTCACTCTCTACTCACTTCTCTCTCACATCGCTCTCTCATTTCTCTCTCTCCTCATCTCTCTCTCACTCATCCCACTCGCTCTTCGGGCCTCCTCTCTCTCATCTCTCGTCAATCTCCTTCTCTTCAGATCACTCTCCTCTTTATCTCTCCACACCATCTCCCTCTCTCTCCTCACTCTCTCCTCTCTCTCGCCTCTCGCTCTCTCTCCTACTCTCATCTCCTCACCATCTCCGTCCTCCTCTCTTCTCTCCTCATACTCACTCAACTCCTCCCCTCTCTCTCTCTCTCTCTCTCTCTCCCTCTCTCCCTCTCCTCCCCTCTCTCTCATTCCCTTTCCAACTCACCCTTTTCGCTTTTCTCTCCACGCCTTGCCGTCACCCACCCTTTATTTGCGTCTCTCGTCATCAATTATTTTCCATTCCTTCGATTTTCCATTTGATTTGCCCGTTTTCCTTTAACCCAAGCATTCGAATCAACTAGTACTGTTCCTCTCTTTCGCGTTCGGGAGCGTACGAGGCAAAGGACAAACGGAAATAGGCAAGCATTTGTTGTTTATGTGGGATTGATGGGAAATCAGGCAGAACACGCTTACTATATAATATATACACACAAACACACACACACTCACACACACACACACACACAGACACAACACCCCGCACACACACACGCACACACACAAGCCCCTCAATTCTCACATAACAGGACGTCCTTTCTAATTCCACCTTGTTCAGTGTTTCAAAAACCTTGCCCATACCTTGCTGTACTCCCTCGCCCCTCCCTTGCCTGTTCCACCGGACCGGATCCAACGCTGCCTGTCTGACCCTACACACCCACCCCCCATACTTGCACGAACATACCCAGTCGAGATGTACAAAAAGCGCGAGGGGATGACACTTGAATGTTTCAGTGTTATGCTATGAGTATAAACATGCATTAATTATGGTGATCTAGAAATTTCTTTTGTATTAATTTCACTTGTTTTATTGATTGATGTAGTCTTTGTCAGCTGCATAACAAAAAAATGGAAGTATCGAATGTTTTTATCCCCCGTGGTTAAAATTAACTATCACGGTATTTTAAAGATGCAGTGGCCAACCTCCCCATACTTGATGTTTGCATTGAAATATTTCATTTTGTTACAGTATTTCTACTTCACCTTTTGCCATTTTTTTTTTTTTTTTTTTTTTTTTCTTAAAGGTCGAGTTTGAAATGTGCACCTTTTATTCGTTGTAAATTTTAAGCCGAATTTATCGTCTTGGTCATTGGCTGTTTTCTTTTTCCTACTTAGTTTCTTTTATAAATAATTTTCTTTTGTATAAAGTATTTACTTTTACGCCAAACAAATTATTAAATCTCGAATGGAAACAAATCAGAGCCGTAGCTTTTGGTGTGGTCACTACCCTTTTCCCGAGTTTTTTCATGAGAAACCCAGCAAGCAAAAATGACAACGGTGGTCATTGAGCCTTCATTTTATACTTTTACTTGCCACAGTAGGTGCTGGGACGGAATTAGTGCTTCCACATAAAAATTAGATTGTGACTGTAGACTTATATAAATGAACTTTTCTAATCAGAATGAATATAATAAAAAATGTTATTCTTGTCTGAAAAGAATATAAATATAAAAAGTTTAACTGTCTGATGGAATATAAATATAAAATAGTTATTCTTGACTGAATGATATATGATATATAAAATTTTAATTCTTGTCTGAATGAAAATATATATAAAAATCACGTTATTCTTGTCTGAATGAATATATATATATAAAGAGTAATTCTTGTAATGGTTTATATTACTATCGGGCATAGTGGTCAAAACTTCAAAATATGCGATTTAGAAAAAACATATTACACTGCAGACATGTGTGTGGCATTTATATTACTGAAATAAGACCCAACACAAAGACCCTTACATAAACCGGTAACCCAACAAAAAAACTGACGGGGAACACATCACAATTTGGAGGGACCAAACCAGGCCCAACAGTGCCCTTAAGCCCGCCCCTACGGGGTATCACCTCTGGCTCACGGAACCCTTACCTGAGAGAATTCACAGGAAGATCTTTTTATTTACCTGTTCTCAATTTTATTTCATCTATCAATAAAAACTAAAACTTGTTGAATAGACCTTTCCCGAAGTATTTTATTCACAAAGCGTGTTTCCTATCCAACACGGGCACACGTACCCCGTGAACGGGAACTGTTTATGTGTGCCTGCCGCATCTCCTTCGCCTCTGTGGTCGCCGTCTACTTCCCATCGAGTTTGAGGCACAAGAAATGGAGGCTAAGTACGGCTTCATACAGGTGGCTTCCTCAAGAATAATCCGCGACACCTTGGTCCTATTTTTGTGACTTTCGATTTCAGCGTCAAGCTTGTTTTCCGAAGAGCTTTGCGCCTCAAATACATGCTTTTTGGCATTTCCATGTGGCAATCATATCCAGAGGTCAGAGGTTGGTGGCGGCATTCTTCAGCAGTTCAGCCCGGCAGCCGCGCCAGCCAGGCCCCGCTATTTACTCCACACACACGACGTGAGCTCGCCTTGCACTAGTCATACTTCACCCCGGTTCTCGACGAGCCGCTTTCTCAATGGCCTGCAGCTTCGTCGTCAGGGACTATCGATAGCAAACTGTAGTGCGTCCGTTCCATCTGCTCGGGTGAGCGCTGCGGATGTGCAAACTCGCATTTTCTTAACGAAAATGGAATTCGCTGTAGAAAAAACGCGGCCCCCAGCATTCCTGGGCATTTGTTGACTTTCAGGTTGCAGCTCTTCCATCTTATGACATCTGTGTCATTGGCAAGCTCTGCTACACCCTTTTTCCCAAATTCGTGGATGGAACATTAATCGCCTGACATTATTTGGCTAAGACATGTAGCGTAATTACTGGCTTAACAATTTTTTTTATTTCGTTTCCGAACATTCCCTTGGCCTCTGGAAAACTTGATACGTAGATACCCGGGTCAAGCATGAAATTCGTTTCTCTGGAGCGCCCTGCATGTATGCGAGGAGTGCGAATGCTATAGCGCCAATGTCACATCGGCAGAGGGAGCGGAGGCGCCGCAGCCTGGAAGATCGCTCCTGGAGACGGAGCTAAGAAACTGAGACTGCTTGGTGAGGAGGATTTAAACACAGGTTGGCCAGCTATTAATCCCCGACTTAGATCAGATGACAAAGCTTCGCTCATCGTACTTGGGTGCGAAAGGTTAAAGAGCTGGGAGCTACACGGCTACGCCCGAAGTACGCAGGCGCGTTCGAGACGAGCAGCGAGGCGGGCAAATGTCTCCGTGTGCCTACCCGTGGGGACCGCCTCGGCATGAGGACCGGCTACGGATGACGAGGTAACTGGGACGCAGAGCAGGGCAGGTGTCGGTGAGGGCCCGCTTTTCGCAGGTCCGAGCCCGATCTCGCTGCGGTAAGGCACGTCAAAAGCGCGGGTTGTCGAGGGTGGAGGTCGCCGCCGTAGGCACCGTGTTAGCGCGCCGAACAACCGCGTTGATTATGAAGGCATTCCAGTTCAGCCAAGAAGTTGGGACTGCCTTAAAACCTGTCAATAGTGAATTAAGAGAGCGCAATGTTCCCTGCAGTGGAAATAATGGCTATTGGAAAAAAATGCTTATAAATAAGTATATATAATACAAATATATATGAATATATATACCCACTCGCGCGCGCTGCGCGGTGTGTGTGTATCTGTGTGTAATGGTTGTGTGCACATGACAATCTATCTCTATCTTTCTATCGTTTCTAATTCTCCCGTTCCCCTCCTTCCTTTTTGTCATTATCAACATTATTATTATCATCATCATCGTCAACTTCATCATCATCATCGTCATCGTTATTATCATAATCATTATCATTATTGTTATTATTGTAATCATTATCATTATCACAGTTATTATCATCCTTATTGTTTTATCATCATCATTAGCATTTTTTTTTTATCATTATTATTATTTCTTATCGTTATCATCTTTTAGTTATTGTTATTGTTTTTATTATCATTATCATTATCATTATCATTATCATTATCAATTAATGTTGCAATATTAAAGTTACTATATACTGCTTATATTATCCTTTGCGTTATATTTTAAATCATTTTTTCAATATTTTAATAAGTAATAAATATACCTTAAATGCCTATATGTTTGTCATTTCGCAACAAAATAAAATGCATCAAATAAACTTTTTTTTCTCTCTCTCTCTTTGTGTCTAAAGTCAATTAGTATTTTTACACCCATTTTTTATTGTATTTTTTTCTTTTCCTTTTTTATCTCTTCCCCTTTGGGCGATATTTCACAATATTTTTTTAATCGTTTATTTTCTGTCTTTATTCCTCTCTCGTTGGTTTATTGCATTTTCCTAGGTACAGTTTCGTCGTTTTATTTTGTGTGTCTGTGTATTTCTCTCTCTTTCTCTTTCTCTTTCTCTTTCTTTCTTGTTGCATTTTTCGTTTTTTTTTTATCTGCTTATTTTCTCTTTCTCCTTCATTCTCGCTTTCTCTTTTTCCTCCAATCTCTCTCTCTCTCTCTTTCTCCGTATTCTCTCTCTCTCTCTCTCTCTCTCTCTCTCTCTCTCTTTCATTATTTCTTTCTCTATATTTTTTCATTCTTTCTCCATATTTCTTTCATTCTTTCTCTCTTTCTTTCATTCTTTCTCTTTCTTTCTGTCATTCTCTCTCTCTCTCTCTCTCTCTCTCTCTCTCTCTCTCTCTCTCTCTCTCTCTCTCTCTCTCTCTCTCTCTCTCTCTCTCTCTCTCTCTCCCTCTCGCTCTCTCTCTCTCTCTCTCTCTCTCTCTCTCTCTCTCTCTCTCTCTCTCTCTCTCTCTCTCTCCCTCTCGCTCTCTCTCTCTCTCTCTCTCTCTCTCTCTCTCTCTCTCTCTCTCTCTCTCTCTCTCTCTCTCTCTCCCTCTCGCTCTCTCTCTCTCTCTCTCTCTCTCTCTCTCTCTCTCTCTCTCTCTCTCTCTCTCTCTCTCTCTCTCTCTCTCTCTCTCTCTCTCCCTCTCTCCCTCTCTCCCTCTCTCTCATTCCCTTTCCATCTCACCCTTTTCGCTTTTCTCTCCACGCTCCGTCACCACTTTTGGCGTGTCTCTTCATTCATTTATTTTTCCATTCCTTCGATTTTCATTTTGATTTGCCCGTTTTTCCTTTAACCAAAGCCTTCGATTCACTAGTCTGTTCCTCTCTTTCGCGTTCGTGCGTACGAGGCGAAAGGACACGGAAATAGGCATGCATTTGTGTTTATGTGGATGGATGGGAATCAGGCAGACACGCTTACGTATATATATATTTACACACACACACACACACACACACACACACACACACACACACACACACACACACACGCACACACACACGCACACACACATGCCCCTAATTCTCACATACTTGACGTCTTTCTAATTCTCCTTGTTCAAGTGTTCTAAAATCCTTCCCATCCTTGCTGTTCTCGCCCTCCCTTGCCTGTTCCCGACAGGATCCAACGCTGCCTTCTGACCCTACACACCCACCCATACTTGCACGAACATACACAGTCGGAGATGTACACGCGAGGGATGACACTTGAATGGTTCATGTTATGGCTATGAGTATAAACATGCCTTAATTATGGTGTTCTAGAATTTCTTTTTGTTTTATGTCACTTGTTTTATTGATTGATGTAGGTTGTCAGCTGCATAACTAAAATGGAAGTATCGAATGTTTTTATCCCCGTGTTAAAATTACTATCACGGATTTTATTGATGCAGCTGGCCACCTCCCATACTTTGATGTTTGTCATTATATATTTAATTTTGTTACTGTATTTCTACTTCACCTTTTGCCTTTTTTTTTTTTTTTTTTTTTTTTTTTCTTAAAGGTCGAGTTTGAAATGTGCACCTTTTTATTTCGTTGTATAATGTTTAAGCCGAATTTATCGTCTTGTGTCATTGGCTGTTTTCTTTTTCCTACTTAGGTTTCTTTTATAATTAATTTTCTTTTGTTTAAGTATTTACTTTCGCCAAACATATTATTTATCTCGAATGAAACCAAATTCAGCCGGAGCTTTGGTGTGGTCACTACCCTTTTCCCGAGTTTTTCTGAAGAATCCCAGCAGGCAAAAACATGACAAAGGTGGTCATTGAGCCTTCTTTTTATACCTTTTACTTGCCACAGTTAGGTGCTGGGACGGTATTATTGCTTCCATAAAAATTAGTTGTGACTGTAACTTATATAAATGAACTTTTCTAGATCTGAATGAATATATATATAAAATGTTATTCTTGTCTGAATGAATATATATATAAAATGTTATTCTTGTCTGAATGAATATATATATAAAATGTTATTCTTGTCTGAATGAATATATATATATAAAATGTTATTCTTGTCTGAATGAATATATATATAAAATGTT
>NC_061846.1:6642106-6649606 GCF_019202785.1 Penaeus chinensis
TTTATATAAGCTTTTGTAAGGTTCATAGTGAGTGAATGAATAGTAGTGTATGTATATGAACAACTATGTAAATAATGTAAGGTGTGTAGACATAAAACGAGGCAGTCACATATATGTTATATATATATATATATATATATATATATATATATATATATATATATTATATATATATATACATACATACATATATGTGTGTGTGTTTTTTTTGTATTATATATTATTTTTATATGTATATGTATGCATGCATGTATATATATATATATATATATATATATATATATATATATATATATATTATATACATATATATGAGTATATATATTTATATATTTATATATATGGATACATACACTAGTATGTATATGTATATATATATATATATATATATATATATACATACGAATATATGTATATATATGCTTACAAGTTTATGCTTACACACACACACACACACACACACACACACATACACACACACACACACACACACACACACACACACACACACACACACACACTCGTATTCATATATGTATACAAATTCGTATGTATATTCGTATGTATATATGTATATATTTGCATATGCATATATATAATGATGATAATGGCAGTGATAATGATAACAATATTTGTTATGATAACAACAGTGATGAGACTTGTACATGTAATAACAACGTTAATAACAATGATAAGATGATGATTATGATAATAGTGATAACAACAATAAAACAATATTATTATGATAATGATAAAAATAATATCAATAGTCATAAAAATGATAAAAACAACGATAATGTTAATGACAATGATGATGGTGAAAATAAAGATAAGAATAATATCTCTAATAATAATAACAATGTTGCAATAATAATAGTATGATTATCATTATCGTCATCTTCATCATTTTTCCTTTTATTAGTATGCGGTCATCCTTATTAAGAAATACAATTATCATCATCACCTTAATTATATATTAATAATAAAAAAACACAAAAACAAAAAAAAAAAAAAACGAAAACAAAGAAAACGGGGAAATAAAATGCACTCCAATAAATCACCAAGAGAGAGGAAATCGATGATAAAGATCAAGCAAAGGAAATAACCGAAGAAGAAACGTAATTAAAGAGAGACCGAGAGAGACGTTGATGATGGAGGAAGAAGGGAGGAAGGAAGATTAAGGGACATGGGATAGAAAGAAGAATTGAAGATGGGGGGAGGGGGTAAGGTAGGGGGAATGGGGGTGGTGGGGGGGAGGGGGAGAGAGGCAGAAGGTGTGTGTGTTTGTCTGTGTGTGTGTGTGTATTTGTGCGTGTGCGTGTGAGTGAATGTTTACGTGTGTATCTGTACCTGTATGTGTGAGTATATGTATGTGCATCTATATCTATCTAACTCTCTGTCTTTCCATCCGTACATGAACACACACACACACACACACACGCATAAGCACGCACACACGCACACACACACGCATATTACACCCATAAAGCAGAAACGAACGAAGACAGGTACGAGCAATTTGAAAAAGAAATGACCGTACAACACACATGCAGGAAAAAATATATGGCCCCATGCATCGGAAAGGGAAAGGAGAGAGAGAGAGCGCGAGGGAGGGAGGGAAGGAGAGGAGGAGAGAGAGGGGGAGGGAAGGGGGGAGGAGAGAGAGAGAGAGAGGGAAGGTGGGAAGGAGAGGAGGAGAGAGGGGGAGGGAAAGGAGAGAGAGAGAGCGAGAGGGAGGGAGGGAAGGAGAGAGAGAGAGAGCGAGAGGGAGGGAGGGAAGGAGAGGAGGAGAGAGGGGGAGGGAAGGGGGGAGGAGAGAGAGGGGAGGGAAGGGGGAAGGAGAGAGAGGGGGAGGGAAGGGGGGAAGGAGAGAGGGGGGGGAGGGAGGGAGGGAAGGAGAGGAGGAGAGAGGGGAACGGAAGGGGGGAAGGAGGGAAGGAGAGGAGGAGAGAGGGGAAGGGAAAGGGAGGAAGGAGGGAAGGAGAGATAGCGAGAAGGAAGGAGGGAAGGAGAGGAGGAGAGAGGGGGAGGGAAGGGGGGAAGGGGAAAGGAGGGAAGGTGAGAGAGCGAGAGGGAGGGAGGTAAGGAGAGGAGCAGAGAGAGGAGGGAAGGGGGGAAGGGGGAAGGAGGGAAGGAGAGAGAGCGAGGAGGAGTGAGGGATGGAAAATAGAAAAATGGAGAGGGGAAGGCAGAAATGTAAGGTGGGAGGCAGAGAGGGGTAGAGGGAAGGGAGAGAAGGAAGGAAGGAATGGAGGATGGAAGAAAGAGTGAAAGGGTGGGAAGGGAGGAGGTAAGAAAGGAAAGAGGGATGGAGAAAGAGGGAGACGGAGGGAGGGAGAGAGAGAGAATTGGTGAATGGAAGGAGGGAGAGAGGGAGAGATAGGTGGAAGAAGGAAGTGGAAAGAGGGAGAGAGGGAGAAAGAGAAAGGCAAGAAGAGAAGGAGAGAAAGAAACAGAGAATAAGTGAGCGAAATAGACATAAGCAGAGGTATAAAGATTAACAGAAATATAAGTAGAGAGACAAACAAAGATATAGATAGAGTGAGATATGAAGAGAAAGAATGAGTGAATCTGTAAGAAAAAGGGAGATAAGAGATAATTATGGAGTTAGTGAAGAAAATGAGTACCTGACATAAAGTAGAAAAAAGAAAGATGAAGAAATAGAAACATACTAAAAACAAATAATAATAATACCAATAATGATAGAAATTTTTAATAATAATGATAATATATATAATAAAGATAATAATGGTAATAATAATATAATAATAATAAAGATAACGATAATACCAATAATGATAATGAGAGTAATACCAACATTAGTACTACCAACAGACGTAGCAGTAATGATAATAATAATGATTATTATTATAATGGTAATAATAATAATAATGATAATAATAATGATAATAATAATAATACTAAAGGAGAAAGGGAAAGAGAGAAGAAAAACAAGAAAGAGAGGCAGAGGAAGGGGAGGGGTGGGGTATTCCCAAGCTAGGCTCTCTCGTGCACGACAAATGACAGAGTAATTCAGATTTGTCACTCTGTCTGACACTTTCTGACACTTTCCGACACCCCTCGCCTTCCCCTCGTGCGGCCTAGCGAACGAACGAGCAGAGGAGGGGAGAGGAGAGCTCGCCAGGTAGGCCTATGCAAGTACCTCGGCTGCTACCTATCTAGGCCTACTTATTAGACGGCATGTGATTCCCAGTGTTTTTTTTTTTTTTTTTTTTTTTGTGTGTGTGACTGGGAGGGTTTGGGGGTTGGGGGTTGGAGGGATGGAGGGGGGGAGGGGGGGAGGAGGCTATCTCACGTAATTTGATTTTACTCGACGGAATTACGCGTGTTGTTTCGGTTGCCTGTTTACTTGTTTTTTTTTTTATTTGTCGGTACTGAATATATATATGTATATATATTCATATGTATACTGGATATATATTTGGCTACATCTGTATTTACATACATACATGTATACATACATACATACGTACACATGTATATATATATGTGTATGTGTATATGTAATTATATATATATATATATACATATATATCTACACATATATCTACACACACACACACACACATACATACACATACACACACACACACACACACACACACACACACACACACACACACACACATATATATATATATATATATATATATATATATACATGTGTGTGTGTGTGTGTGTGTGTGTGTGTGTGTATTTATGAATATTTTTGTGTGTATTTGTTTATACATAGTATGTATCAGATATATAGTTAATAAACAAATCATTGAATAAAAGAAAAACAATATAACAAAACATTTACGAAAATTCGCGCAAAATAGAAAATAGAACAAAAAAACAACAACAAAACAACGCACTTCACAATCAAACAAACACACAAAAAGACAAATCACCCGACAAACACATAATCTTTAACAAGGACATCGCACTGTCGAGCAGAGTCAACAAAGAAAACAATGCCCGCCCCTATGGCAACACCGCCCCCCCCCCACCCCACCCCCCTCCCTAAATTACACACATTGTCGCCAATCATTATTCCTCGGCTAATAATAATTTACACCCATGCATGGCAGCTCTGGAGGCCAAATAAATAGCCTACAGGAAGCTAATGAAATGCCTACTAGCTATTATAGGATTTATTACCCATATATTCGTGTGTTGTTTCTTCCTTTCCTTCTTATGTATCTTTTTTGTTTCTTTCTTTTTTTTTTCTTTCTTTTTTTTCGTTTCCTTTCGTGTCACGAGAATGTCCCCGTTTTCTATGCGTGACGGGGAGACTGAGCTATTAACAATACAACTGACTTCTCCTTTTTTTTTTTCATTATCTGTGTCGCCCGAGCGGTGTCTTTGTGTTATTGATGGGTAGGAGGGAAGGAGGGAAGGGAGGGAGAGAGAGGGAGAAGGAAGGAAGGAAGGAAGGTGAGGGAGGGGGAAGGAGGGAGAGGGAAGGTAGGTATGTTAGAGGGAGGGAAGATGGGAGGGAGGGAGGGAGAGGGAGGGAAGAGGAAGGGAGGATTTGAGGGAGGGGAGAAGGGAGGAAAGACAGAAAATGATAGACGAAGATAGACGTATACGTAGAGAAAAAACAACGAAGAATATAAAATCACAGAAACAAAGAAACACACTCAAAACAAAAACAAACAAAAATACAATAAAAAACACATATAAAATCACAGAAACAAAGAAACACACAAAAAAACAAAAAACAAAAATACAATATATAAAACAAAGCTTCGAAAACCTCCCTTCAATTCATCCAAGTTATTAATTATGCCATTAACTAACAATAGCGACTATGATGTATGTTCAGCGCTTCGAGACAGGACAAACACAGACCATAAAAGCGGGCAAAGGACTAGTTCATTTGTGCCAGTGTGTTTGTGAACTGTGGAGCTGTATGTCCTTGCAGGTGTAGGTATATGTGCGTATATATGCACATATGCGTCGGACAAACGCACACACATGCACACACACACACACACACACACACACACACACACACACACACACACACACACACAGACACACACACACACATATCTGTATATAATGTTTGTATATACACACATATGAATATATGTGTGTATGTGTTCCTGTATATGCATGAATATACACCAACAATTTAAACACACAAACAAATACATACACAGACACACGTAAACAAACATAAGCAAACAAGTGCAGTTACATACAAAACACACACCGACACACCGACACACACACACACACATAGCAGACACACACACGAACACTAAGCCCGTCTGATGGGCTGACACGCACGAGGCAAAGAGGCAGTCAGTCCATCCGCCTCTTTCGTCTATTCGGATATGGAACGTGTGAGAAAATTGGAAGGAGAGAGAGGAGGGGGAGAGGGGGAGAAGGGGAGAGAGGGATGGGGGAGAGGGAGAGGGAGGAAGAGGGAGATAAGGGGAGAGGGATAGGGGGTGGTGGGAGGGAGGGGAAGAGGGAAAGAGGGGGGAGAGAGAGAGGGAGGGAGGGAGGGAGGGAGGGAGGGAGAGAGAGAGAGAGGGAGAGAGAGGGAGAGAGAGGGAGAGAGAGGGAGAGAGAGAGAGAGAGAGAGAGAGAGAGAGAGAGAGAGAGAGAGAGAGAGAGAGAGAGAGTGAGAGTGAGAGTGAGAGTGAGAGTGAGAGAGAAAGAGGGAGAGAGAGAGAGAGAGAGAGAGAGAGAGAGAGAGAGAGAGAGAGAGAGAGAGAGAGAGAGAGAGAGAGAGAGAGAGAGAGAGAGGAGAGAGAAAAAAAAGAAAGAAAGCGACAGACAGACTTAGAAAGAGAGACTTACGAGAAAAAAAAAAACAAACAAAAAAAAAAACACGTAAACACACAAAGCTTCACACGTACTAAACACACACACGCATCTCCCCAACCCGCCGCCTCTCGCCAAACCATCACAATATTTAGCCCCGCGGCCGCCTTTACCGAAACGCGATTATTCTACGGGATCCCTTTACTGCATCCGCGCATTACTGAAACAAATTGATTTTATGTCCTCGTGGATTCTTCTCCGGGCGCTTAATCGCTCTCCCCGGCCCCCTGAAATTCACACAGAGCCACACTGCGGGCGTCTTTCCCACCATTAAGCCGTAATTAACTTGCAAATTCAGGTATCATTTTGATTGAGCGGACTTGAAAAGGCATATCAGATACGGGGCGCGGGCGTTCGGACGGCGTGGTGCGGCGCGGTCTTCGGAAGGGATTGTCGAAGAGGGATTTGTCCGATGTCTTTTTCTTTTTCTGTTTAAGGGACGTTTAGATTTTTTGTTTTTTTGTTTTTTTTATTTGTTTTTGATATACTTTTTTTTGATTATTTATTTTTCCAGGCATCGATCATTTTTTTAGAAATTAATGTAGTAAGTATGGTTTGTGATAGGCATTGGCGTTCTTGAAATATACCACTAGGAACGACATTGAAACAAACAACTTAAAGGATAACTACAATAAAAAAAAACAATAGCAACAATTTCACCACTACCACCACCCTCCTTAACAAAAACAACAACAACCACGCACTCCAAAATCAACAAAATAATCAACCTCCTAAACATTGACCGGTCATCCGAAGCCCCAGTCGCGCAGGGATCGAGACGCGTCCCATGTCCCGAGCATGGCGATGTGCTTGTGATAAACTCGAGCCTTTTGTTGTCCATTGTTTGGCTCCAACCCCGCCCATTTCACGCCCATTCCGCCGCCCACCACCTCCAACACCCGCGCCCTCACACACCCGTCACTGATGAACCCCGCTAAGTAGAATTAGCTACGGTGATTGCACTGTTTAGCGGGGGGGGGGGGGGACAAAGTGATTTTTTTTTTCATTCGTATTTTCCGTTTTTTTTTTTGGGGGGGGGAGGGGGGATTTACGAATAAAAAAAGGGGAAATAAAATAAACAAAAAATATCCACATACATTGCCCCCAAAATCAAAAAACAAACAAACGATAATCCTAAATCAACAAAAAATAAAAAAAATAATCAAGAAGTGACAATCCACCCCGTTATTCTAACCATCATTTCCCCCCCCCCCCCCCCGCTTTTTTTATAATTTTTTTTTTTTTTTTTTTTATGAAACGGCCGGTTAGCTTCACCCGATGATAAATAGCTTCGGCCGCTGTGAAACGATTACGTATGGCTATCGCTTGATTTGAATATTGCAAAAGCGATAGTGTTTTTCCCCGACGCGAGGGAAGCGCGGCCGAAGCTAATGGTGTAGTTACGTAGACAAATATGGTTACATTATGTGAGAAAATAGTCGGATGGTGGGATGGGAAAAGGACCAATAAATACGGTGCATAATAACAAACAATGGGCGAGCTGTAGATTTGATAAATGGTGAAATGGCTAATCGCACAGATAACAGATATACGTACATGATTGCATACGTACATACATACGTACATGCATACATACATACTTTTATATATAAAATTTATATGATACATATACACATATGTATGTGTATATACATA
>NC_061846.1:6659606-6669606 GCF_019202785.1 Penaeus chinensis
GATTGGGAACGGAGCAGGCGGTTTTGGACGGTCGGCGGTTTTCCCCTCGTGTGTGTGTGTGTCCCCTCTCTCTTTCGGATGTTTCCCCTCTCGGCTTCGCTTTGCTTTTTTTTCTTTTTTTTTCTTTTTTCCTTTCGCTTTCTTTCTTTCTTTATTTATTTGTATTTTGTTTTCCTGTTCTCCTTTCGCTTTCTCTATTTATTTATTTATTTTTCTTTTTTTATTTTTATTTTTTCCTTTTCTCCTTTCGCTTTCTCTGTTTGTTTTTTCTCTTCTCCTTTCGCTTTCTCTATTTTTTTTTTCCTTTTCCTCTTCTCCTTTCGCTTTCTCTATTTTTTTTTTCCTTTTCCTCTTCTCCTTTCGCTTTCTCTATTTATTTATTTGTTTTCCTTTTCCTCTTCTCCTTTCGCTTTCTCAATTTATTTATTTATTTCTCCTTTTTTTTCCTCTTCTTTCGCTTTCTCTTTTTCTTTCTTTCTTTCTCTCTTTTTTTTTCTTTTTTTCCTCTTCTCCTTTCGCTTTCTCTATTTATTTATTTATTTCTCCTTTTTTTTTTCTTCTTCTTCTCCTTTCGCTTTCTCTATTTATTTATTATTATTTTTTTTTTTTTTCCTCTTCTCCTTTCGCTTGTTCTATTTCTTTCTTTATTTCTCTTGTATTTTATTTTTCCCTCATCTCCTTTCGCTTTCTCTATTTCTTTCTTTCTTTCTCTTTTTTTCTTTTTCCTCTTCTCCTTTCGCTTTCTCTATATCTTTCCTTCTTCTCTCTCTTTCTCTCTTTTTTTTAACCCTTCTTTCCTTGTTTCTCTCCGTTTCTCATCTTATTTTGTCTCTCTCTATCGATCTTTATTCTCTTCCTTTCTTTCTCCTCTTTCTTTTCTCTCCCTTTCTCCTTTCCCTCGTTCATTTTGGTTTCCTTCTTTTCCATTCTATTTCTCCTTCCCTCTCTCTGTCTCCCTTTACGTTCTTCATCTTCCTCATCTCCATTTTCTTCCATATTGCCTTCCTGTTTCTTTTTCTACCTTCTACCTTCTTCTTTTATTTAACGCCTACTCTCTTCTTTCTATTTTCCTTCTCCTCCCTTCCTCTTTCTCTTCTCTCTGTCTTTTCCTCTTCTCCGTTCTCTTTTACTTTCTTCCATTCGGTTTCCTTCTTCCATCAGCTTTCGTTTCCCCTTTCTCTTCTTCTCCCTTTCTCTTATCATTTCTTTTCACTTCTTTCTTCTCTCTCTCTCTCCTTTCCCCCTTTCTCTCCTTCCATTATTTTTCTTCTTCTTTCCACTTATTCCTGTTTTCTACTTTGCTCCTCCCTCCTTACACATCTTCCTTCTCACTTCCTTCCACACTTTCTCCGTTCTCTCCCTCTTCCTCTCTCCTTCTTCACTTCCCTTCTCCTCTCCCTCTCCCCTCCCCTCCCCTCCTCCTTTTCTTCCCTCTTCCCTTCCTTCTCCTCTCCCTCTTTCTTCCCTCTGCTCTCTCTCCCCCTCTCCTTCCCTTCTCTCTCTCCGTCGTCCTCTTCCCTCCTCTCCCCCTCCCCCTCTTCCCTCCTCTCCCCCTCCCCTCTCTCCTCCCCCCTCCCCCTCTTCCCTCCTCTCCCCCTCCCCCTCTTCCCTCCTCTCCCCCCACCCCTTCTTCCCTCCTCTCCCCCTCCCCCTCGTCCCTCCTCCCCTCCCTCCTCTCCCTCTTCCCTCCTCTTTTCTTTCCCCTCCCCCTCTCCCCTCCCCCCCTCCCCCTCTTCCCTCCTCCCCTCCCCCTCTCCCTCTCCCCTTCCTCCTCTCCCTGTTCCCTCCTCTCCTCCCTCCTTCCCAT
Source organism: Penaeus chinensis (assembly GCF_019202785.1). Classification (NCBI taxonomy): domain Eukaryota; kingdom Metazoa; phylum Arthropoda; class Malacostraca; order Decapoda; family Penaeidae; genus Penaeus; species Penaeus chinensis. The sequence continues at coordinate 6,661,414 of NC_061846.1, forward strand.
TCTCCCCTTCTTCCCTCCTACCCTCCCTCCTCTCCCTCTTCCCTCCTCTCCCGCTCTCCCTCTCCCCTTCCTCCTCTCCCTCTTCCCTCCTCTCCCTCTTCCCTCCTCTCCCGCTCTCCCTCCTACCCTCCCTCCTCGCCCTCTTCCCTCCTCTCCCGCTCTCCCTCTCCCCTTCCTCCTCTCCCTCTTCCCTCCTCTCCCCCCCTCCACCCCATTCTCCCCTTCTTTCCGCGGATTCGCCCCGACAGCTGCCGCGTTAACCGAGGATAATAAGGCCTATCACCAAGCCACCGAAAATGGCAAAATGACCCTTATTGATGGAAGGGGATAAGGGTTAGTTTTCCCTTTTTTATCTTTTATTTTTTTTATTATCGATGTGGGTGACTTAGGATGTTTTCGGGATGGGGATGGGGAGGGGGGGGGTGAGGGGGAAGAGACGGGAGAGGGGGAGAAGAAGGATAAACAGAGGATTTTGACGGGTCTGTGATAACTTCTCTTCCTCTTAGAGGAGAGGAAGAGAAGGAAGAAGGACAGAGTGGATGGGAGAGGAATGAAGTGAGAGAGAGAGAGAGCGAGAGAGAGGGAGAACGAGAAAGAGTGAGCGAGAGAGAGAGAGAGAGAGAACGAGAGAGAGAGAGAGAGAGAGCGAGAAAGAAAGAGAACGACAGAGAGAGAAAAATTGAAAGAGAGAGAGAGACAAATCGAGAGAGAGAGAGAGAGAGAGAGAGAGAGGGGAGAGAAGGGGAGGGCGAGAGAGGGGAGAAGAGGAATCAAGAATTACCCATATAATTAAAGATTTTAAGGCCTCCCCTCAGCAGAGCCAACGAACTGTGAGAGGAGATGGACGGACGTGTCATTGAGCATTATTAAAGACAAACCGAGCTGGAAAGAGGGTGAGGGGAAAGGGAGGAGAGAGGACGAGGGGAAAGGGAGGAGAGAGGACGAGGGGAAAGGGAGGAGAGAGGGCGAGGGGAAAGGGAGGAGAGAGGGCGAGGGGAAAGGGAGGAGAGAGGGTGAGGGGAAAGGGAGTAAGAGAGAGGAAAAGGTGAAGAAAGGAAAGAATGAGGGGAAAGGGAAAAGAAGGGAGAAGGGAGGAAAGGGTATGGAAAGGGAGAGAGGAAGCGAGAAAAGGGAGGGAAGGAAGGAGAGGAAGCAAAAAAAGATAAAAACAAAGACAAGGAGAGATCAAGAGAAGCATCAAGCATCATCACAAGAGGACGAGCGAGTGGAAGTGGGCAAGAGGAAAGAGAGAGAAAGAGAGAGAGAGAGAGAGAGAGAGAGAGAGAGAGAGAGAGAGAGAGAGAGAGAGAGAGAGAGAGAGAGAGAGAGAGAGAAAGAAAGAGAAAGAGAAAGAGAAAGAGCAAGAGAGAGAGAAAGAGAAAGAGAGAGAGAGAGAGAGAGAGAGAGAGAGAGAGAGAAAGAGAGAGAGAGAAAGAGAGAGAGAGAGAGAGAGAGAGAGAGAGAGAGAGAGAGAGAGAGAGAGAGAGAGAGAGAGAGAGAGAGAGAGAGAGAGAGAGAAAGAAAGAGAAAGAGAAAGAGAAAGAGCAAGAGAGAGAGAAAGAGAAAGAGAGAGAGAGAGAGAGAGAGAGAGAGAGAGAGAGAGAGAGAGAGAGAGAGAAAGAGAGAGAGAGAAAGAGAGAGAGAGAAAGAGGGAGAGAGAAAGAGAGAGAGAGAAAGAAAGAGAAAGAGAAAGAGAAAGAGAGAGAGAGAAAGAGAGAGAAAGAGAGAGAGAGAGAGAGAGAGAGAGAGAGAGAGAGAGAGAGAGAGAGAGAGAGAGAGAAAGCGAACCGAGGGAAAAGAAAGAGAAAGAGAGAGAGAGAGAGAGAGAGAGAGAGAGAGAGAGAGAGAGAGAGAGAGAGAGAGAGAGAGAGAGAGAGAGAGAGAGAGAGAGAGAGAGAGAGAGAGAGAGAGAGCGAACCGAGGGAAAAGAAAGAGAAAGAGCAAGAGAAAGAGAGCGAAAGAGAGAGAGAGAGATAGAGAGAAAGAGCAAAGGAGAGAGAGAGAGAGAGAGAGAGAGGGAGAGAGAGAGAGAGAGAGAGCGCGTGGGGCGAGTGGTTTCGCGCCTGTCCCCAAGTACCAGTAGTTATTATCCAATGATGACCATGTTACAGATTATTCTCTTGGGGGGGAAGGGGAGAAGGGGAGCGACAGGCTTGTTTTGGGGAGATGATGGAAGGTGGGAGGGAGGGGGAAGGGTGGGGAGGGAGGGGAAAGGGTGGGGAGGGTGGGGAGGGTGGAGGGAGGGAGGGGAAAGGGTGGGGGGGGTGGGGAGGGTGGGGAGGGTGGGGAGGGAGGAGGGAGGAGGGAAGGGAATAGGAACAGAAGGGCGAGAGAGAAGAGGGGAGAGGGGAGAATGGGGGGAGGGGAGGAGAAGGGTGGTTGGGGAAGGAGGGGGGGTAAGTGAGGGAGAAGGATGGAGAAGGGAGAAAGGTATGTGGGAGGAAGAAGGGAGGAGAAGAAGGGGGTTGGGGAAGAAAGGGAGAACGGGGTGGAAGGGATGGGGTGGGGGAGAAGGAGGGGTGGGGGGGAGGGAGAAGGGTGGGGGGGAGGAAGAGAAGGGTGGAAGGTATGTAGGGGTGGGGGTGGAGAGGGGGGGGGGTTAGGGGTCGGTGAGGATCGGTTGGGGGTTCCGTAAGGAGGGGGGGGTGGGGGGGTGGGGGGGTTAAGGGGAAGGACCCTAATTCTCGCTTTGATTTCTTTGTTTCTTTTATTTTGACTCTTTTTTGTTTTATCTGTCTAACTTTTATTTATTTATATTTTTCTTTCGAATTTTGTAAAAAAAAAAAAAATAATAAATAAATAAATAAATAAATAAATAAATAAATAAGTAAAATGAAATAATTTGATGTGGAAAACAATAAAAATATATTTCTGATGTCCATTATATACACGCTTTCTACAGTAAAAAGAAAAATAGAACAGGAATAAATAAAGAAAAGACAAAAGAAAGAAAAAAAAAAAGAAAAGAAAAAGATACGCACATCCTCCTTTTTATCATCATTATTATCTTATATTCAGTCTTAATCAAGAAGACTTTCGAAAGATGTACCGCCCAAAGAATACGGATTTCAAATGTTATAACTTTCATAAAAAGGATGATTTATGAACAACGTTATGACTCTATCAACCGATATCATTACTTTAGATATATTCCAGCGATAGAGATCTAGATATTCAAAGAACGTCCACAATATTTTCGAAAAAAAGATGAACGTTTGCGTTTCCAATAGACCAGAAATTCAACCCGAGTGAAAATCCGTAAAGGACTCAACACATTCGAGAAAACTCCGCCTTTGAGCGCTCGACGAGGCTTCCCGTCCAATCAGAACCCTCCGTTTATAAATTGCCTAACGCTGATTGGCTGGCGAGGGATCCAGCTACCTCATCCGGGGACTTGTCGACCGGATTCTCTTACAAGAACGATCCCTCGAGAATCCAGATGTTGTTGCCTAATTGATCACGTATGTGGTTCGTATTTGTGGAATCCTGGATTCACGGATTCATGTAGAGGAAATTGCGAGAAGGTTCTTTTATAAACCCATTTCGTGTTTGATATGTATGTTCATGGTGGGGAAATTTGTAACGGTTTCTTTAGGTATATATATGTGTGTGTGTGTGTGTGTGTGTGTGTGTGTGTGTGTGTGTGTGTGTGTGTGTGTGTGTGTGTGTGTGTGTATATATATATAATATATGTGTTTGTGTGTGTGTGTGTGTGTGTGTATGTGTGTATATGTATGTATGTATGTATGTACGTACGTATGTATGTATGTATGTATGTATATATATGTATGTGTGTGTGTGTGTGTGTGTGTGTATAGGCATGTGTGTATATATATATATATATATATAATATATATATATATATAAAGTATATGTGTATGTGTGTGTGTGTGTGTGTATGTGTGTATATGTATGTATGTATGTACGTACGTATGTATGTATGTATGTATGTATATATATATATGTGTGTGTGTGTGTGTGTGTGTGTGTGTGTGTGCGTGAATGTGTGTGTATACACATATGAATACACACACATGCACGCACACACACACACACACACTTTCTCTCTCTCTCTCTCTCTCTCTCTCTCTCTCTCTCTCTCTCTCTCTCTCTCTCTCTCTCTCTTTCTTTCTTTCTCTCTCTCTCTCCCTCCCTCCCTCCCTCCCTCTCTCACTCTCTCTCTGTCTCTCTCTCTGTTTGTTGGACCAAATATTCGTTCAACTAATTGTTTTTATAAACCACATGATTCTACAGAAAACAAAATAACTTAAAAACGAATAGATAATAATAACTATAATAATGATGAGGATAAAATCGATAATGATAATGATAATAATAATAATAATATAATAATAATAATAATAATAATTGTAATGATAATGATAATTATAATGTTAATGATAAAGATAAAGGTAATAATAATAATGATAATGATGAGGAAAATAACAATAATAATAATAATTGTAATAATAATAATGATAATAATAATAATAATAATAATAATAATAATAATAGTAATAATGGTTGTTACAATAACAACAAAAATGACAGCAATAATAATAATAGTAATAAGAATAATAGTTTGAGAATAATAATAATAATTATTATAACGCTAATGATAAAAATGGCAATTATAAAAATAAAAAGAATGAATAAAAATTAAAATAAAAAGGATGATGATAATAATGATGATAAAGATGATGATAACTATAATAATATAACCATAATAGCAATAGCAATAATAATAGTAATAACGATAATGATAATAATCACGATAATAATGGTTATAGTTTTAATTAGAGTAGTACTAATAGTAATGATATGAATAGTAATGATGACAATAGTAATGATATTAGTAATGATGACGATAATGACTCTATTACTGCTGTTACTACTGCTACTCCTACTAATTATAATAATGATAACAAAATAATGTTGATTATGATAATAATAACAATAGAAATAGTAGTAGCAATATTGAAAATAAGGATGATAATAGTAACATCAATAACATACTAATACTACTAATAATAATGGCTGATGGTGATGATAATAGTAATAGTAATAATAATAATAATAATAATAATAATAATAACAATAATGATGATGAAAATTATCATAATAATAGTAATGATAATAATAATGATAAAAATAATAATAACAATGATGATAACAATAATCATGATAATGACAACAACGACAGTAATACAACAAAGAAGAGAATAAAGCAATAAAAGAGGCAGAGGCATAATAAACGAGAATAACAAATAACAAGAGAGAGGAAGAAAGAAGAACTTCCACAAATCGCCAATAAATCTATCTTAATGACCGAGTCTTATCATTTGATAAGTGCAAGTTGCAGCGACACAGATAACCCGTTCGGATGTTGCATAATACAGGTAGCAGGTGTTAATGCACGTTGCACAGTCATCCATTTCCCCGTCTTTAATCAGCGGTTATGTCGGGTTGCAAAAGCTTTGAATTATGGAGAGAGAAAATATGGACGATTTTTGGGCGGAGATTTATTGGTCGTGGGGGATATGTTGGGGATTTTGGGGGGGGAAATGTTGGGGATTTTTTTTGGGAAATATTGGGGATTTTTTGGGGGGAAATGTTGGGGATTTTTGGGGGGGAAATGTTGGGGATTTTTGGGGGGGAAATGTTGGGGATTTTTTGGGGGAAATGTTGGGTTTTTTTGGGGGGAAATGTTGGGGATTTTTTTGGGGAAATGTTGGGGATTTTTGGGGGGAAATGTTGGGGATTTTTGGGGGGAAATGTTGGGGATTTTTTGGGGGAAATGTTGGGGATTTTTTTGGGGGAAATGTTGGGGATTTTTTGGGGGAAATGTTGGGGATTTTTTGGGGAAATGTTGGGGATTTTTGGGGGAAATGTTGGGGATTTTTGGGGGAAATGTTGGGGATTTTTTGGGGGGAAATGTTGGGGATTTTTTGGGGGAAATGTTGGGGATTTTTGGGGGAAATGTTGGGGATTTTTTGGGGGGAAATGTTGGGGATTTTTTCGGGGGGAAATGTTGGGGATTTTTGGGGGGAAATGTTGGGGATTTTTTAGGGGAAATGTTGGGGATTTTTGGGGGAAATGTTGGGGATTTTTTGGGGGGAAATGTTGGGGATTTTTTGGGGGAAATGTTGGGGATTTTTTGGGGGGAAATGTTGGGGATTTTTTGGGGGGAAATGTTGGGGATTTTTGGGGGGGATGTTGGGGATTTTTTGGGGGGAAATGTTGGGGATTTTTTTGGGGGAAATGTTGGGGATTTTGGGGGGGAAATGTTGGGGATTTTTTGGGGGGGATGGTGGGGATTTTTTTGGGGGAAATGTTGGGGATTTTTTTGGGGGAAATGTTGGGGATTTTGGGGGGGAAATGTTGGGGATTTTTGGGGGGGATGTTGGGGATTTTTTTGGGGGAAATGTTAGTGATTTTTAGAGGAAAATGTTGGTGATTAGAGGGGATGTTTTTTTTTTTTTGGGGGGGGGGGGATTGGTAATTTTATGGAAAATGTTTTTTTTTTAAGGGGGGGGGGGCAATGTTGGTGATTTCTTTTTTTTTTGGGGGGGGGGGGAGGAGAGGTATTGGCAATTTTAGGGCAGAAATGTTGGCGATTTTAGGGTTGAAACGTTGATGATTTTGGGAGGGAAATGTTGGCGATTTTGGGTAAAATGTTGGCGATTTTGATTAGGGGGAAATGTTGGCGTTTTTCTTTTTCTTTTCCTTTTTTTATTGTTAGCTTTTATTGTGTTGGCGATTTTGGGGGGGAGAAAATTGCGATTTTAGGGGGGGGGGGAAGTAGTCACGTTTCGCGGGATTTCTCGACAGTGGGTTTGTTTGTGGGGGGGGGGGCAGAGGTCGTTGTTCTTGTTTCTGTTTTTGTTTGTTTGTTTTAGTTTGTTTGATAGTGTTTATTATGCCTTTCTTTCTTTCTTTCTTTTCGTTTTTGTTTCTATCTCTGTTTCTCTTGTTCTTTTCTGTCTCTGTCACTCACTTTCTCTTTCCTTCTCCTGCTCTCTCCTATTTTTATTATCTCACTCTTTATCTCATTCTCACTTTCCTCTCCCACTTTCTTTTTATCTCTTTTAGTCTCGTCCGCTCTCTTTTTCTCCTTTTGTCGTTCTCTCTCTCTTCTTATTTATTTTTCAGTTTTTCTTTTATTGTGCTTTCGTCTTGTCTTCACATTCTCTCTCCTCTACTTCTTTCTTTTCTCTGGATTTCTCTTCCCCTTCCTCTTCTCTTCTGCTAATTTTCCTGTCCTCTCTATTCTAACCCTATCCTTTTTCATCGACTTGTTTCCTCTTTCTTATTCGTCTTTTTTTTTCATTTTTTCTTATTGTCGTCTATTCTTTCCTTCATTTTTTCTTATTGTCATGTATTCTTTCCTTCATTTTTTTTCTTTTTGTCTTTTCTTTGTCTCTTTCTTTATTCTCTTTCTTTCTTTTTCATCTCCATTTTTTGCTGTCAACACCTTTTCCATTTTCCTCTTCCTCTCTTACTTCTTTTCCTCTTCTTTCTCTTCCTTCCATCTTTTTTTTTTTCCTTCTTTTCGTCTTTACTCTTCGCGGGCATCAATATCTTCCTTCTCCTCTTTTCCTCCCTTCTCTTCTCCCCTTCTTTTTTTATTTTCTGTATTCTCCATCGCTTCTTCTTCTCTTTCTCTCTTCCTCATTCCCTTCTTCCCTCTCCTCTGTCTCCATCTTCTTCTATTTACTCCGGTTTCCCCTTTTCCTCTTATCCCTCTCCACCCCCTTCTCCCTTCCCCTTTCTCCTCCTCCCCCCCCCTCCTCCTCTCTTCCCCCTCTTCCTTCTCCCTTCCCCCTCCTCCTCCCCCTTCCCTCTTCCTACTCCCTCTTATCTCCACTTCCTCCCCCCTCTTCCTTCCCCTTTCTCCCTCCTCCTTCTCCTTCCCCCTTCCCCTTCCTCCCCCCCACCCCCCCTCCTTCTCATCCTCTTCCTCAAGTCCCCGACAGCAATGGCTCCTTTTATCAGCCCAAATGGGTTTAAGATGACGTCTTCAATAGAAATTATTTTATAAAACTAGGATAATCGGGTCCAACTTACGACTTCGCTATAACAAGCAAGGCCCCCAAACGCAGGGCGGGTAGACAGGGCTATCCCACCCGAGCCAACGCGGAGGTGCTGCCATATCCGGCCTTCTTTCGCCCCGTCGCAAGGGTCGGGACGAGG
>NC_061846.1:6679606-6684606 GCF_019202785.1 Penaeus chinensis
GAAGAAGGCAAAATCAAAAGAAAAAAAGGAAGAGGTTTAGGAGAAGGAGGAGGTAGAAAGGAAAGGAGAAGGAAGACGAGGAAGAAGAAAGGAGAGGAGGAGGTCGAGGAGAAGACAATCCACGGAAAAGAAACGAAAAAAGAGAGATGAAGATGAATAAGGGAGAAACAATAAATCTTAGGACAAAGGGAAATGAAAGGAAGATCGGATCTTTCGAGAAAGAAGAGTTTACGTAGAGCTGAAGGGAAAGATAAACGGCGCTAAAAAGAAACGAAGAAATATGGAATGATGATTATATATAACATAGGATGGATGAGATAATCAAATAACAGTATTAGTTTTATAATGTGTTAAATGAATGAACACTCACACGTTATATATATATATATATATATATATATATATATATATATATTGAGAGAGAGAGAGATATACATATACATATACATATACATATAAATATACATATACATACACATACACATACACATACACATACACATACACATACACATACACATACACATACACATACACATACACATACACATACACATACACATACATACATACATACATACTTACATACACATTCACACACACTCACACACACACACACACACATACTTACATACATATACACACACCAGTATGAGTAAAAAAAAAAAAAAAAAATAGAGCACTAAACAGGAAGAGAAAGGAAACAGTAAAAAGCGAATGAGCAAAGCAAAGCAGTAAAGAAGGGAAAGAGGAAGGAAGAGAGCGAATGAGAAGACGAAGAAGAAATCCGCTCAAACAAGGAAGAGAGACGGAACGCGAGAAGGGAATAGATTGGAATAGACAAAGGAAGCTAGGAAGAAGACACGTCGGCCGAGAACGAGGGGAGGAGCTGGCGATAGAGAGGGGATTTAAGCCACAAGCATCCCACGAAATGTCAGGCCTCTCCTTCCCCTTCCTCCTCCTCCTCCTCCTCCTCCTCCTCCTCCTCCTCCTCCTCCTCCTCCTCCTCCTCCTGTTCCTCCTCCTCCTTCTTCTCCTTTTCCTTTTCCTTTCCTTTCCTTTTCCTTCTCCCCTTCCTCCTCCTCCTCCTCCTCCTCCTCCTCCTCCTCCTCCTCTTCCTCCTCCTCCTTCTCTCTCCCATTCCTTTTGCCTTCTTCCTTCCCTCATCCTCTCTTCCTCCCCCTCCTCCTCCTCCTCCTCCTTCTCCTCCTCCTCCTCCTCCTCCTCCTCCTCCTCCTTCTCCTCCTCCTCCTCCTCCCTTCGCCCTCCTCTCTCCCTTTCCATCCATCCCCTCTACCTTCCCTCTGCGTCCTCCCTCCTTTCCTTCTCACCCCTCCACCACTCCTCCCCTCCTCGCCTCCACCTTTTCTCCCTCTCTCTCCCATCTCCCCTCATGCCCTCCCAACCTTCCTCTCCTCCCTACCTGACCCCTCCTCCCCTCCTCTCCCTCTCCCCTCGTACCATTCCCTCTCTCCCCTCTCCCCTCTTTCCTCCCCTCGTGCTCTGTCCTCATCCCTCTCTCCCCTCCCTCGTGCCCTCCCCTCATCCCTCTCTCCCCTCGTGCCCTCCCCTCCTTCCCCTCTTCTCATCGGCGCCGTCATCACCGTCAGAAGAGAGGGCGTAAACAAACCCACATTACCCCGCGGCCCTTCGCTCTTGCTTACAGATGGCGCCCTTTGCACTGCAATGAGGATCAGGTCGCCTCGCGCTCCAGAAGCTCCGTGAAGGGGGCGAGGTCGTCGCGAGGCCATCGTGGAGGGTCTCTTCCTCCTCCTCCTCCTCCTCCTCCTCCTCCTCCTTCTCCTTTTCTTATTCCTCCTTCTTTTTCTTCTTTTTCTCCTTATTCTTTTCATTCTCATTTTCTTCGTCTTTCTTCTTTTGCTTCTTCTTTTTCCTACTCTTCCTCCTATCGGTTGTTCCTCCTCTTCCTCTTCCTCCTCCTCCTCGTCCTACTACTACTACTACTACTACTACTACTATTTCCTCCACCACTTCCTCCTCCTTCTCCTTCTCTTTTTCTTTATCCCCCTTCTCCCTCTCTTTTCCCCTTTCCCTCCTTCCTCATCTTCCTCTGTCTTCCCTCTCTTCTTCTAGATTTCCTTCCAACCCCTCCTTCGTCTAGATCACTTTCCATCCACACCATTTCTCCATTTGCCCCTCCCTCTTCTTCTTCTTCTTCTTCCTCTTCTCCCCTCCCCTCTTCCACTCCCACCTCCTCCCCCTTCTCCTCCTCCACCTCCACCACCACCTCCTCCTATTCCTCCACCACCACCACCACCTCCTCCTCCTCCTCCTCCTCCTCCTCCTCCTCTTCCTCCACCACCTCCTCCTTCCCTTCCTCCTCCTCCTCCTCCACCTCCTCCTCCTCCTCCTCCTTCCCTCTTCACTTCACGCCCTCAATCCCTCAGTATCCTCCCCCCCTTCCCCTTCCCTCCTTCACCGCCCCCCGCTCCCTCTCCCCCCTCCCCACACGGAGGCGCTAGATCCGGGGACTTACGCAAATTGTCAATTTAAAGGCAGAATGGAGAGTGTTACTCATGACGGGTCTCCTGCATCCAAATTACTTACGGCGGTTCGGGCTGTTTGGGGTGGGGGGTGGGGGGAGGTGGGGGGGATGGGGGAGGTGGGGGGGATGTAGGGAGGATTAGGGTGGGTAGGGGGAAGGATTTGGGGGGGTTGGTGGGGGTAGGTAGGGGGAAGGGTTGAGGGGGGAGGTAGGGGGAAGGATTGGGGTAGAAATAGGGGAAGGGGATAAGGAGGGATAGAGGGGATAGGGGAGGGGTGAGGGGATAGGGGGAATAAGGGAGAGAATTGAGGATAGGAGGACAGAAGGAAGGATTGGATAGTAAGAGCGAGGATTGGGTGGGATAGGGACATATGGGGATGGGGGGTAGGGGTAGAGAGATCAAGGAAGGGATAGAGAGGAAGGGAGGAGGAGGGGGGGGGAGGAGAGAAGCGGAGACGCGAAAGAAGATATTTAGAAAAAATAAAAAAAAAGTAAAAAAAAGAAAGAAAGAAAGAAAAAAGAAACGGAGGAAGAGGAGAAGGAACAAAGAGAAAGTGTGAAAGACTAAATGACTTTTTCTTTTTTTTCTTCTTCTTTTCTTTTTTCTTGTCTTTCCATTTTTTCCTTTCTTTTTTTTCATCCAATGTTCCAAAAGTTGGCACACTGTAACGTTGCCGTTCGAAGAGCGAATCCAAATACGAGGAGAGAGAGACAGAGAAAGAGAGAGAGACAGAGAGAGAGAGAGAGAGAGAGAGAGAGAGAGAGAGAGAGAGAGAGAGAGAGAGAAGAGGGAGACAGAGACAAAGAGAGACAACGAGATAGAGACAGAGAGACAGACAGAGACAGAGAGGAAGACATAATTATATTCAATAAAAAAGAGAGGTAGTTAGTCAAACAAAATACTAGACAGACAGTACGTACTCTGTGTCTTTCCTCATAACCACAATGCGCACAATGACAACACACAAGCACATCCCTGCAGAACGGAGTGCAAGAAAAACGACCTAACTGAACAAAAATCACCCTCGTGTCACAAACAAAAATGACAATAACAATACACAAAACTGGAAACAAACAACAAACAAAACAACAAAACCAGAAACAAAAACAACAAAACGGAACCAGAAACAAAAACAACAAACAAAACAACAAAACCAGAAACAAAACAACAAATAAAACAACAACAAAACCAGAAACAAAAACAACAAACACAACAACAAAACCAGAAACATACAACAACCATAACAACGAAACCAGAAACAAAAACAACAAACAAAACCAGAAAACAACAACAACAAAACCGGAAACAAAAACAACGAACCAAACAATCAAACCAGAAACAAAAACAACAAACAAAACAACAACAAAACCAGAAACAAAAACAAACAAAACATCAAAACCAGAAACAAAACATGAAAAACAAAACAACAACAAAACCAGAAACAAAAACAACAAACAAAACAACAAAACCAGAACTAAAAACAACCAAAACAACAACACCAGAAACAAAAACAAACAAAACAACAAAATCTAGAAACAAAAACAACAAACATAACACCAACACCAAAAACGACAAACAAAACAACAAAACCAGAAACAAAAACAAACCAAACAACAAAACCAGTAACAAAAGAACAAACAAAACCAATAAAACAAAAAACAAAAAACAAACAACAAACATCAAAGAAACAACAACAACAACAACAACAAAAGAGTAGCCTAAGCGAGGCCGGGGTGAATCCAGCATGACAGAAGGATATGAGTAAATGATGTTTCCTCGTGACGCGGCCAATGCATCAGTTCTGCGCATATGTTGGGTGGTTAGTGTGGGGCCTGGGGGGGGGGGGGGGGGGGGGGGAGGTGAGGGAGGCGAGAGGAAGGGGAGATGAGGAGAGATGAGGGAGGTGGAGAGGAGGGGGAAGGAGGAGAGATGAGGGAGGTGGAGAGGAGGGGAGATGAGGGAGGCGAGAAGAGGGGAGGTGAGGGGGAATGGAGAGGAGGGGGGTGAGGGGGAAGGAGGAGAGATGAGGGGGGAGGTAGAGAGGAAGGGGAAGGGGAAAGGAGGGGAAATGAGGGAGGAGGAGGTGGAAGGGAGGGGGAAAGAGGGGTTATGAGGGGAAAGGGGTAAGGAGGGGAGGGAAAAGGAGGAAAGAGGTGAGATGAGGATAAGGAGATATCCGGGGAAAGAAGGAAAAGGAAGGAGAGAGAAAAAGAGAGAGAAAGGAAGGGAAACAAAAGACGAAGAGTGGGAGAGGGATGTGAAGCGAAGGAAAAGAAAAAGAAAAAGGATTGAAACAGAAAAAAGAAAGAAAGAGAGAAAAAAAAAGAAAGAATAAAATACGAGAAAAAAAAACAGAAAAATAAAACAGTAGAATACGAGAACAAAAACAAAAAACGAAACGAGAAGAAAAAAACAGCAATAACGAGAAATGGGAGAGACACAGAATTAAAAATAAAAAGGGAAGAGACAAAACGCCTCCCCGGGGACCACTGG
>NC_061846.1:6726950-6731950 GCF_019202785.1 Penaeus chinensis
TCTATTCATTGTTCTATCTATCTACTTACTATCTATCTATCTATCTATATATAAATATTTATCTGCCTATCTCTTTATCTATCAATCTATCTATTTATTTATATATATATATATATCTTCCCATCCCCTCCTCAACACTCGCTCTCTTTCTCTCTTTCTCTCTTTCTCTCTTTCTCTCACTTCCTTTTTCTTCCTCCCTCCTTCCTTCCCTATTCTTTCCCATTCCCTTTAAAGTACATATTTCTTCTGAACATTTAACGAAAAGTGTGAAGAATTATTGTATAAAAACAGCCACAGTATATCCGTTAACAAACGCATTCATCTTAATATCCATCTTATTCTCTCTCTCTCTCTCTCTCTCTCTCTCTCTCTCTCTCTCTCTCTCTCTCTCTCTCTCTCTCTCTCTCTCTCTCTGTCTCTTTCTCTCTCTGTCTCTCTGTCTCTTTCTCTCTCTCTCTGTCTCTTCTCTCTCTCTCTCTTCTCTCTCTCTGTCTCTTTCTCTCTCTTCTCTTCTCTGTCTCTTCTCTCTCTGTCTCTTTCTCCTCTCTTCTCTCCTCTCCTCTTCTCTCTCTCTCTCTCTCTCATCCTCTCTCTCTCTTCTCTCTCTTCTCTCTCTCTCATCTCTCCTCTCTCTCCTATCTCTCTCTCTCTCTCTCTCTCTCTCCTCTCTCTCTCTCTCCCTCTCTCTTCTCTCTCTCTCTCTCTCTCTCCCTCTCTCTCTCTCTCTCTTACTCGTGTGCTCACATACACGAGCAATAAAATGTCCCAAGTGCTTCTAGCTGTCGCCTTGCCCTATAATCTTCACTCAGAGGGAGAGGAAATATCTCACCGAAGGAAAGAGTGATTGGCGGTTTCTCCCTGTCGGTTATGTGTTCTCGGCGTATGTGGTTTCGAAGGGTTTCTATGGGTTTGCTGAGGGCTGATCCGCGAGCACAAACACATACGCTTTTTAAGTATGTGTGTGTGTGTGTTTGTGTGTGTGTGTTGTGTGTGTGTGTGTGTGTGTGTGTGTGTGTGTGTGTGTGTGTGTGTGTATGGGTGTGTGTGTGTGTGTGTGTGTATTATTTTTATATACATTTATACACACACACACAAATACACAGGTTGAGTGACAGGATCGATACGAGCAAAACGCTGAACTTTACGACACATAAAAATCTATAACAAAAAAATAACTTGAAGCGCAATGGTCGTTTCCTTCTCATCTTATAAAGGAATTCTAGATGGAACAAGATATATATTATTCGTTATTGGTCCGTGATGTGTATTTGCAAGAAACTTATTGAAAATCACTTGCACGTGTGTCCTTGTAAACATGTGCGTGGGAGATTGTGTATACGCTTGTGTCTCTTTTGCTTGTTTTGTGTTTATGTTTCTCTGTCTGATTGTCTATATATATAATATATATATAGATATATATATAGACATATATATAAATATATACATATACATATACAAATATATGTATACATACATATGCACACACACACACACACACACACACACACACACACACACACACATCTCTCTCGCTCTCGCTCTCTCTCATTCTCTCTCTCTCTCTCTCTCTCTCTCACTCTCTCTCTCTCTCTCTCTCTCTCTCTCTCTCTCTCTTTCTCTCTCTCTATCTATCTATCTATCTATCTACATATATATATATATATATATATATATATATATATATATATATATCTTCCTCTTATCCATATATAATATCATCCTTACCATTACATAACAAACTTATATTTAAAAAAAATAACAATTTCATAAATGCAAAACACAACCTACTTTTACCTCTACGCATTTACATATAGAAAGATTTTTTTAATCAAACTCGAAATGAATGGACAGTTTGCAACCAAAGATACATTTATCATACGTTGCACTGGAAATTCACACCCAGGTAAAAACGCACGTAAAATAAAAACACAGAGTTACTCTACATTGAATTATATGAAGTCTGTAATGAAATTGACTTTTGTAAATGAGAGAGAGAGGGGGGAGGGGGGGAAGGGGGGGAAAGGAGGGAGAGGGAGAGGGAGGGAGGGAGGGAGGGAGGGAGGGAGGGAGGGAGGGGGGAGGGAGGGAGGGAGGGAGGGAGGGAGGGAGGGAGGGAGAGAGAGAGAGAGAGAAAAAAAAGGACAAAATTACCAGAAAGACAATAAAAAAAATAAAATCAATAAAACAAATCAAAAACGAAATGAATACAAACAGAAAATAAAAACGACAAACACCCCCACACAAACTGAAAGAAAAAACAAAAACAAAATAGCAACTAAAACAAAAAAAGAAAAAAGACAAAAAACACAAAAAACAAAAAACAAAAAAAAAACACACAAATCACACCCACACATCACGCAAAAAGACAACAGAAAATGTATCAGTGGTTTGTGATAGCCTCATGCATATATACAGGTATATTTCTGCATGTGTCACGGGCGCGGGCGTGCGGGCGGGCGTGCGGGCGGGCGTGCGGGCGGGCGCGAGCGAGCGAATGGCCGACGAAGCCAGAGCCAAAACTGACCTATATCGCTTGCTTCCAAGTTCGTTTTTATTGGTTTCTTGTTGTTTTTTTGTTTCTTGTTTATTGTTTCTTGTTTGGTGTTTTCTTGTTTAGTGTTTTCTCTTTGGTTGTTTTCTTGTTTTGTTGTCTTGTTTATTGTTTTCTTGTATATTGATTTCTTGTTTTGTAGCTTTCTTGTTTATTTTCTTGCTGTTTAGTTTTCTTGTTATTCATTTGTTTTCTTGTTTATTGTTTTCTTGTTTTGTTGTTTTATTGTTTATATTCTTGTTGTTTAGCTTTCTTATTGTTTATTGTTTTCTTTTTATTATTTTCTTGTTTATTGCTTTTTTGTAGTTTTCTTGTTTATTTTCTTGTTGTTTAGTTTTCTTGTTTGTTTTTTTGATTTTCTTGTTTATTGTTTTCTTGTTGTTTATTGCTGTTTTTGCTGTTTGTTTTGTTTTTGTTTTTGAATTTTTGTTTATTTGTTTTTGTTTATTTTGTTTTTGTTGTTTATTTCGTGTTTTGTGTTGCTGTTGTTTATTACTTTTAATTTCATTTTTTGGGGGGTATTTTCTTTATTTGTTTTGTTATGCTTTTTATATCTCTTTTTGTTTGTGTGTTTTGTTCTTGTTTATTTATGTTTCTTTGGTATTGTTGTTTATTTCCGTTTCTCTTTTGTTTTGTTTCGTTAATTTATTTACTTATTTATTTTATTGGAAGTACTGTAGTTTTTCGCTTCGTTTTATTTTCATTTTCATAAATTAGATTTTCCTGTCGTTGTTAGTAATATTATCTCTAACGAAGTGTTATTATAATAATCATATCAGTCTTTGTTGCTAATTTTCGTATTTGTGATGTTGTTTTAATTTGTTTTGTTTTCATTATTATCATATTCTTCATATTATTATTATCATTGTTATTGTTATTATTATCATTGTTATTTTTATTATTATTATTGTTATTATTATTATAATTATTATAATTATCATTATTATTATTATTATTATTATCAATATTATTATTTTTATTATTATCATATTCTTCATATCATTATTACTATTATCATTATTGTCATTGTTATTATTTTTATCATATTCTTCACATCATTACTATTATCATTCTAGTTGTTATGTTTGTTATTTCTGTTGCCATTGTTGCATTTGTTATCATTCTTATCAGTGATTCATTATTACTATACTGTTATCATATATTCTTTATTGTTGTTTTTCCCGTTATTCTTGTATTTGTTGCTGTTATCGTGGTTATCATCGCTAGCATTATTATTATTATTTTTGTTGTTATTGTTGTTGTTGTTGTTGTTGTTATTACTATTATTATTATTATTATTATTATTATCATTATTGTTATCATTATTATTGTTATTATTGTTATTATGATTATTATTATTATTGTCGTTGTTGTTGTTGTTGTTGCTGTTGTTGTTGTTGTTGCTGTTGTTGCTGTTGTTGTTGTTGTTGTTGTTGCTGTTGTTGTTGTTGTTATTATTATTATTATCATTATCATTATCTTTATTATTGCCATCATCACTGCAGCTGTTATAATTAATCATCATTATCATTTTAGTATCACTATTATTATTATCATTAATGCTGTTGTTTATATTAATACCATTGTCTTTATTATAATTATTATTATTATTATCATCAATATCAATGTTATCATAAACATAATTACTATCATTATTATTATTGTTACTATTATTGTTGTTATTCTTATTATCATTCTATCATTTTTGTTATCATCATTAGTATAAGTAATAATATTAGCATTATCACTGTCATGACTTATGCTATTATCATTTGTATTATTTTTACGATTATTATTATTATTACAACGAATATCTTCATCGTCATATCATTATTGTTATTTTATTGCTATTGTTGATACTGTTGTTGGTTCATCATCTTTATCAATGTATCATTGTGATCACTATTAATATTATATTATCATTATCATCGTCATTTTTATTATCATTATTATTATTATTATTTTTATTATTATTATTATTACTGTTATTATTATTATTATTATTATTATTATTGTTGTTGTTGCTATTATTATTATTATAATTATTATTATAATCATAATGTTTATTATTATTGTTATTATCATTATTATTATCATTATTATTATTATTATTATTATTATTATTATTATTATTATCATTGTTATTATCAGTATCATTTGTTTTAATCATAAGTAATAGCAGTAGTAGTATTAGTATCATTTTCATTATTATTATCATTATCACTATTATGATTATTATCATAATCATTATTATTATTATCATTATTTTTGGCACTATCACTGAATCGATTCCTTGTGGCAGATATAGGAAAAGCACAAATGAAAATTAACATCTTAATACAGGCGATGTAGTAAACGAATTCGGATATATCTTTATTGTTATTGTCCTTATCACTACAATGATGGTAATAATAACAATAAGAATAATCATAATTACAACATTGATAAT
>NC_061846.1:6741950-6744450 GCF_019202785.1 Penaeus chinensis
TTATCATTATTATTATCATTGTTGTTGTTGTTATAATTATTACGGTAGAAACAACAGTGATGATAAAATAATGATGATGATGATAATGATTATGGTCATTATGATTATTATTGTTATTGTCGTTGTTGTTATTATTATCAATATTATTAATATTATTATTATGGTTATTATTATTATTATTATCATTATTATTATCATTATTATTATCATTATTATTATTATTATTATTATTATTATTATTATTATTATTATTGTTATTAGCATTGTTATTATTTTTTCTTTATCGTCATTATTATTATTGTTATTGTTATTATTATTATTATTATTATTATTATTATTATTATTATTATTATTATTATTATTATTATTGTTGTTGTTGTTGTTGTTGTTATCACTATTATTAAAAACAATATATTATTTGCAGTAATAGTAGTAATAGTACCATTACTATTGTTATTATTATCATCATTATTATTATTATTATTATTATTATTGTTATTATTATTATCATTATCATCATTATTATTATCAATATTATTATTATTAATATTGTTATTATTGTTATTACTAGTATTATTATCATTATCATTATTTTTATTATTATTATTATTATTATTATTATTATCATTATTATTATTATCATTATTATTATTATTATTATTATTATTATTATTATTGATGTTGCTGTTATTATTGTTATTATTAGTATTTGTATTAATATTAGTATTAAGGATATAATAATGATAATAATAATAATAATAATAATGATGATACTAATACTGCTACTACTACTAATAATAATAATGATAATATCATCCATCAATGATAATAATGTTAATGATAAAAATAGCGATAACAGCAATAATACAAACAACAATAAAACACCGAACAAAATAAAGAAAAGAGAAAGAAAGAGAAAGAGAAAAAAAAAAATAGCTGATAATCATAGACGAAATACAACAAGCTTTCAATATGCAATTTTTTTTTCCTCCGCTGAAATTTAGCGTTTTTGGCTTTTCATTAGCAGTAAAGTTAGCGGCCTCCATAGCGTTGTATTTGTGTATAAGCTGGATCTGTATTCACGTAGCGGTTGGTGGGCAATCTTCAATATTTTCTCTTCTCGCTTGGAATTAGCAGTTTGTTGTTGTTGTTGTTGTTGTTGTTGTATTTGGAAATGTTTGTTCGGATTTTTTTTTCATGTTTTTTTCTTGTTTTTTTTTCCTGTGCGTTTGTTTTTTATTTTCTTGTTTGCTCTTTCTCTTTTTCCCTTGTTCGTTCTCTCTCTTTTTCTCTTGTTCGTTCTCTATCTCTTTCTCTTGTTCGTTCTCTCTCTCTCTCTCTCTCTCTCTCTCTCTCTCTCTCTCTCTCTCTCTCTCTCTCTCTCTCTCTCTCTCTCTCTCTCTCTCTCTCTCTTTCTCTCTCTCTCTCTCTCTTGTTCGCTCTTTTTTCGTTATCTTCTCCTCCCTGTATTAATTTTTCTGATTTTCTTTTTCAGCTTATTGCTTCTTCTTCTTTACATATTTCCACTTGTTTCTCCATTCAAAATTATCCTTGTCCTTTCATTATTCCTCTCTTTCGTTTTTCCATTCCCATTTCCGCTTCCCAAAATTTTTCTTTTCCCTCCTTTCTCCTATTCTTTCGCTCTTTTCGTTATTATTCTGTTCCCTTTCTTATCCTCTTCTTTCGTATATCCCATTTATTTATTCTCCCTCTTTATGCTTTCTTTCGCATTATATTTTATCTTTCTCTCTTCCATCTCTTCGTTTTTTTTTTCCTTTCCTCTTCTCTTTCCTCCTTTCCCTCCTTCGTTTCCTCTCTCCAGCATTCCTTTTTCCCTTTCCCTTCCCATCCTTCTTCTTTCCTTCCGCTTGTTTTCCTTCCTTCTCTTCCCTTTCCCCTCTCTCTCCCCTCTTTCCCCCTTTTTCCTTCTTTTCCTCTCTCCCTTCCTTCCTTACCAACTTTCCCCTCTCCTTTTTCCCCCTCTTCCTCCCCTTCTTCCCCCTCTCCTTCTCCACTCACCCCCTCTCCCTCCCCACTTCCCTCTCTTTTTCCCTCTCCTTCCCCACGTATCCCCTCTCCCTCCCCACTTTCCCCTCCTTTTCCCCTCTCCCTCTCGGCGATATCAAAATTCTCCCTATAACTTAACGCAGCTCTCCTATTAGCGACCCTCAATGACTCCCTCGCGGCCGCCTATTTCCATACGCGTTTCCTTTTCCCCTCGTGCGCCTGGCGTCTCGTCCGGCCTGCTCCGTCCTCGCCTGCTCCCCGCGGCCTCTGTCTGTCTTGTTTGGGCTTTCTGTGTGTGTGTGTGTGTGTGTGTGTGTGTGTGTGTGTGTGTGTGTGTGTGTGTGTGGGTGTGTGTGTGTGTGTGTGTGTGTGTGTGTGTGTGTGTGTGTGTGTGTGTATTTTTGTGTGGATTTGTATTTATGTGAAATTATATTTTTATGTACTATAAATTTGGTTATTGATAATTGTTATCGTTAATATTATTTTGTTTTAT
>NC_061846.1:6761950-6767427 GCF_019202785.1 Penaeus chinensis
GAGGAAGAGGAAAGAGAGAGAGAAAGAAAGAGAGAGAGAGAGAGAGAGAGAGAGAGAGAGAGAGAGAGAGAGAGAGAGAGAGAGAGAGAGAGAGAGAGAGAGAGAGAGAAGAAAGAGATTGTGAGAAGAGTAATATGCATGCGTTCGTTTGCTTGCATTCGAGCGTGCGTTCGCGGTTCGACCAAAGGGATTCGATAAATTATGAGGTCGTTTTTTAAACTGTTTTATTTCTTTTCTTTTTTTTTCTTTTTGTCCGTGTGCGCTCGGTTTTTAAATCATTATTTTTGTTTCTTTAGATTTAGTTCTCTCTCTCTTCAATCATCATGATACACACACACACACTCTCTCTCTCTCTCTCTCTCTCTCTCTCTCTCTCTCTCTCTCTCTCTCTCTCTCTCTCTCTCTCTCTCTCTCTCTCTCTCTCTCTCTCTCTCTCCTTTCAACCTGTCAATACTTTACATCTACCATTCAGCGCGTGACTTTACACATTCTGAATTAGGAGAAACTAAGTGAATTTCTCAAGAGTTATTCGTCTCTCCTGGGATGTGGGGGGGGGGGGGAGGGAAGGAATTATTGTTTTATTTATAGTATTGAAATAAATGATGTTACAAGTATTGCATTCACAAGTGTTCAAATGCACGGTAGCATCTATCTGCAGTGTTGTATATGTAGTATGTCCACTTATCTATTTAGAGAACTCTCCCACTCTCTCTCCCTCTCTCTCAATATTTATCTCTCTATCTCTCTCACTCTCTCTCTCTCTCAGTATTTATTTCTCTCTCTCTCTCAATATTTCTCTCTCTCTCTCAATATTTCTCTCTCTCTCTCAATATTTCTCTCTCTCTCTCAATATTTCTCTCTCTCTCTCTCTCTCTCTCTCTCAATAGTTATTTCTCTCTCTCAATATTTATGTCTCTCTCGTTCTCTCTCAATATTTATATCTCTCTCGTTCTCTCTCAATATTTATATGTATACATGTATATATAAACAGCAATTTAACCGCCCCTCCTCTCTCGCAGATCTCGACGACGCGGACGGCGACGCGGCGGCGAAGCGGCGGCGCTCGCGCACCAACTTCAACTCGTGGCAGCTGGAGGAGCTCGAGCGCGCGTTCGAGGCGTCGCACTACCCCGACGTGTTCATGCGCGAGGCGCTGGCCATGCGCCTCGGCCTCACGGAGAGCAGGGTCGCCGTGAGTAGCTGACGAGTTTGCGTTCTTGTTGTTGTTGTTGTTGTTGTTGTTGTTGTTTTTGTTAGGGTCATTGTTGGTATTATTATTATTTTATTGTGTTATTATTGTTTCTTCTTCATTACCATGATCATCGTCATTGTCTTCATTGTTATTATCGCTGTTATTGTTATTGTTAGTGAGTGCCATTAATATAATTTTATCGTAGTTGATATTACTATTAATGTCAAGATTTGGTAAAATATTTCTCACTTACGAAATTAAAAAAAAAATCCGGAAAAAAATAATAACGAAAAAACAGGAAAACGAAGATAAAAGCCAAACCATTTCTTATGTTATTAATTTTTCTCTCTTTTCGGCCCCAATAGCCTCCTCCTTCATAGTCTTACATATGACATGACAGCCGACAAGACGCCCTGTCATGCACGAAAATGTCATGCACTTTACCAACCTCGATAGGAATCCACCAATCAGGAACGACCGTTATCAAAATCTGAATTTTAATTGGCTGTTGCGATATTTTGAAAATAACGGTTTCGAATTTGAAAAAAAGAAAAAAAAGATAAATTAACGGCGAAATAGATAAGAAGATAAGGAGAAGTGATAAGATAATGGTAGAAATCTATGGCGTCAGTAGGCCTACATTTCTCTCGTGACTCCTAAGCTCCTTTTGATGATATATATTTCGATTTATTGCCTCACACGGACTCTAAATATATCAACGGCTATAGAAGGAACGTAACTTGGCGTTTGTATCATAAGGATATTTTTTTCCTGGAATTCTTTTAAGTACGAAGCGAGGGAATCTGGATACGCTCTAGGGTCGTTTAGAATCCGAGATGAAAGAAATGTGGATACGGTATAGTGGTTGCGCTTTTGAGTCGCTTTAGGTTCGAGTTGTGAGAAAATTTGAATCCGTTCTAGTGCTGTTCTGAGATTCTTTTATGTACAAAGCAAGGGAATCTGGATACGATTTAGGGTGGTTTTACAATCCGAGATGAAAGAAATATGGATACATTCAAGCGGGTTCGAATTGGGTGAAAAGTGAATATATTTTGGAGTCTCTTTGGGTTATATGAAATCTGAATACGTTCTAGTGCTTTTACTAATGCATGCGAATAACTTCGAGTTTGGTTTTATTACTATATTTATTTCTCATTTACTAATTTTCTGATGTTCGTTTCAAGAAAGAAAGAAATATGGCGTATACACGAGTGTCGTAATTTGATCAGGGAACAGAAAACGTGTTTGAATGAGAGAACTGTAATTTATATCCAGTATGTCTTTCTATCTTTTTCTTCTTGTTCTTCTACGTCAAACATCTAATTTACAAGAAGAGCAAGTGTAAGGGGGGGGAGTTACATCATTAAGTCAAGGGAAAAATGTCCAATGGCGTTCGAAGTTCTGTTTTGTTATCTGTGACTTGTTTTTCTTTTTTTCTTTTCTTTTCTTTTCTTTTATTTTATTCCTGTTCATATTTCTCTTCCTCTATTTTTCTTTTTATTTTTCTTTTTTTAACAATTTCTCTTTCTTCTTTTCGTTTGTCTCTCTTGTCTTCTCTCTCTCTCTCTCTCTCTCTCTCTCTCTCTCTCTCTCTCTCTCTCTCTCTCTCTCTCTCCCATCTCTTTTCTCCCTTTCTTCCTTTTTCTATCTTCTCTTCTCTTCTCTTCACCTCTCCCTCCCTCTCTCTCTCCCTCCCTCCCCTCCTCCTCCCCCTCCCTCCCTCCCTCCCCTCCCTCCCTCCTCTCCTCTCTCCTCTCTCTCTCTCCCCCTTCCTCCCTTTTCTTCACCTTTCCTCTCCTCCTTTTTTTCTTTACCATTTTTCACCTCTTCTTTCTTTTCATTTTCCCCCCCCCCCTTTCCCCCCTTTTTTTCCTCCCCCCCCCCTCTTTCCTTCCTCTCATCATCTTCAAATCTTCTCGTCTCTCTCCATCCTCGCTCTCTCTCCTCTCTCCTCTCTCGCTTCTTCTCTCTTTATCTTCACTTGTTCTATCTTCCTTCTCTTCTCTCACCCTCCCCTCCCTCTCTCTCTCCCTCCCTCCCTCCCTCCCTCCCTCCCTCCCCCTCCCGCCCTCCCTCCCTCCCCTCTCTCTCTCTCTCTCTCTCCTTCACCCGTTCGCTCGTGAAACTTTTCATTCACACTTTTCCTCTCATTCATCAGTATTATTACATACAGTTACACATTGAACAACTGCACAAAATGCTATGCTTGGTTCAGTTGCCACCTCGAGAATTTTTTGCGCAGATCGATCACCCATTGCAAAACGACGATAAATGAGATCTATGCTTGCAGTCTCGCCAATAACTCCTCTGCAAGGTGCGAAGAATGCAACTTGCAAGCGCACTCTACACCT
The DNA here is from genome assembly GCF_019202785.1 of Penaeus chinensis. Lineage (NCBI taxonomy): Eukaryota > Metazoa > Arthropoda > Malacostraca > Decapoda > Penaeidae > Penaeus > Penaeus chinensis. Next base: position 6,765,494 of record NC_061846.1, read on the forward strand.
GTATTTCGCAATAATAAAATAATCAGAGATTGCCATAGTTATAGGGGTCGCTGACGGGGGAAATGAGTTGCCAGATCGTAATTTTTCGCCTTGATCATGAAATACAAGGTGGAAGGGGGTTGGAAAGAGGGGGGAGGAGGGGGAGAGGGGGAGGGGGGGGGGAGTTGAGTCAAAGGAATAATTCAATTTACTCAGAACATTCGTGACTTGTGGTCGTCATTATTGCTTGTAGACGTGTGTCATTCTCTAGTTCCGTGCCCGCGTGTGTGTGTGTCTGTGTGCGTGTGTATGTGCGAGTGTAGGTAAAAGGAAATCTGTGTATGTGTACGTGTGTGTGTGTGTAAGGTTGATTCTCATTGTGTGTGTGTGTGTGTGTGAAGGTGTAAGAGTGCTTATATAGCATACGTGAGTGTAAGTTTGTGCATGTGCGTGTCTGTATCTACATATGTATGTAAGTGTGTATATCGGTGTCTACATATGTGTCGGCGTCCTTATACGTACAGGTGTCGGTGTATGTGCGTGTGTACGTATCGCCCTGAATAAAAAAGGCTCCAGCCACGACGTCTCAATCAACACAAGGGTTTATTCTTGCCATTTTCGTTTTTCTTCCTGGATTACGTAAATTTCTTCACCTTCGTCTTCTAGTTTCTGGAAGGGGGGCGGGGAGGGAGGGAGGGAGGGGGAAGGGGATGGAGAGGAGTGACGAGGGAGGGAGGGGAGGGGAGGGGGAGGGGAGGGGGAGGGAGAGGTGGGACGAGGGAGGGAAGGGAGGGGAGGGGAGGGGGAGGGAGAGGAGGGAAGAGGAAGAGAGAGGGGGAGAGGGAGGGACAAGAAAGGGGGATGGGGTGAAGAGGGAGAGGGAGGTGGAAAGTGATAGAGGAGGGGGTAGAGAAGAGGTAGGCGGAGGAAGGAAGAAGAAGAGAGAAGAGGGAAGTGATAGAAGAGAGGGAGAGAAGGGGAAGGAAAGAAACAGAGTAAGGAGGAGGAGGGAAGAGACAGAGGAGGGGAGTGGGGGGCAAGGAAGAGGAAGAGGGGGAAGGGGTCGAAGAAGAAGATTAGAACTCACGATAAAACAAGGTGAAGATTAGCGTGGAGACCGAAGCTCTGTTCAAAGCTCGCCCGACGCTTTCGTCCACGCATGCGCCGTCTGAAAGGGGCGGGGCTTGGGAGAGAGAGGGAGGGACAGAGGGGAGAAGGAGGGGGAGGGACAGAGGGAAGAGGGAGAGGGAGGGACAGAGGGGAGAGGGAGAGGGAGAGGGAGGGAGAGGGAGGGACAGAGGGAAGAGGGAGAGAGGAGGACAGAGGGAAGAGGGAGAGGGAGAGGGAGGGAGGAGGAGGATAAGAGGGAAGGTTAGGAGAGGAGGGAGGGACAGAGAAGAGGGAGGGACAGAGGGGAGAGGGAGGGAGAGGGAGGGACAATGAGGGGGGGAGAAGAGAGGGAGGGACAGAGGGAAGAGGGAGAGAGGGAGGGATGGAGGGATGGAGGAGAGGGAGAGGGAGGGAGATGGGAGGGACAGAGGGATGAGGGAGAGAGGGAGGGACAGTAGGGAAGAGGGAGGACAGAGGGGAGAGGGGAGGGTGAGGGAGGGACAGTAGGGGGGGGAAGAAGGAGAGGGAGGGAAAGAGGGAAGAGGGAGAATTAGGGAGGGGGGGGGGGGGAAGAAGGAGAGGGAGGGACATAGGGGGATGGAAAAGGAGACAGAGGGAGGAAGGAACAGACAGACAGACAGCTAGACAGAGATACAAATAAAGAGACAGGCAAGAAAAAAAATGTTATCGGACAGAGACAGAGCAAAAAACTGGATTAAAAAAAAAAGTGTCCTCACTGTCTTCATCACACCCCACAAAAAAAAAATAAATAATAATAATAATTGAAGAGCAGCGGTGATATAAAAGAAAGAAAAATTAATGGAAACGACATGAATTTACGTTTT
>NC_061846.1:6767527-6770027 GCF_019202785.1 Penaeus chinensis
AAATCGGCATTTATAAGTATGACGGCGATTGTTTGTGAATCTTTCTTGATTTTTTTTTTTTTTTTGATTTTTTTTTTTTTTTTTTTTTGCGTAGTCGAATTATTATTGTTGTTGTTTTAGTTGTAGTTCGGTTTATGTTGGTTTTTGTTAGCTTGTATGTTTATGTTATTATTGGATTGTTTATTTGTTTGTTTTATTTAGTTTTCTTCAGTCTGTTGTTGCTAGGAATGGTGAGAAAATTGTGATAGTTATAATGATAATGGCAATGATGGTAATGATTAAATTAAAAGGAATAATAGTAGGAATGATAATGATGATGATGATGATCATAATTTGCATAAGGTTATGATAAGGTTGTAATAAAAGCAACAACAGCAGCAATGATGATGATTTCCCCTTAATGACCCTGCGACCAGCCCCGCCGTTGGCAAGCCCACTGACCCCCTCCCCCCTCTCCCCCCAGGTGTGGTTCCAGAACCGGCGCGCGAAGTGGCGCAAGAAGGAGCACACGCGGAAGGGCCCGGGCCGCCCCGCCCACAACGCCCACCCGCAGACGTGCTCGGGCGAGCCCATCCCGCCCGAGGAGCTGGAGCGCCGCGAGCGCCTCCGCCGCGAGAAGAAGCTGCTCAAGCAGCTGGAGCGGCAGCAGCGCAAGCTGGCGCTCAAGGGCGTGCACGTCAGCCTCGAGCAGCTGCGCCGCGAGTACGAGACGCAGCACAAGCCGGAGCCCGAGATCGACGTGGTGGGCGACGCCGACGACTCGGACGACACGCGCGACTACGCCGACGACGGCCCCGGCGGCGACTCGTCCTCGTCCTCGCGCGAGCCGCCCGCCTCCACGCCCACGCCCGCGCTCGCCCAAGAGCCCGCCCACCACCACCACGGCCGCCACGCCGCCGCCCAAGCGCCCGCGCCCTTCCACCTTCTCCATCGCGTCGCTGCTGTCGCTGTCCGAGCCGGCGGCCGAGGGCGCGGCGCCCCCGCCCGCCCCGCCGCCCCACGGCCGGCCCCTCAGCCCGCTCTCCCACGCCCCCGCGGGCCCCCTCGGGCCTCGCGACGCCTCCTCGCCCTCCGCCCACGCCGCCCACGCCTCGCCCGCGCACGCCGCCTCCCCGCCCATGGCGCTCGGCGGCGCGGCCTCGCCCCCCCTGCGGGACGGCGACGGGGGGCGCGCTCACCTCCTGCCGGCGCTCTCCCTGCCCGCCTCCATCAGCGTCAGCGTCGGAGACCCACGCCCATGCCCTCGCCCGACGGGCGCTAGCCTCCCTCGCGCCCGCCCCCCTCCCCCCGGCGGGCGGGCGGCGGGAGGGGGGGGAGGGGCCAGTCCACGAGGAGGAAGAGGGAGGGAGCTCGGCGAAGGGGCGCCTCCCCTCCGCCCTCTCCCTTTCCCCTCTTCTCCTTGTCTCCCTCCCTCCCCTCTCCTCCCCCCCCTTCCCCCCGGGGTCGAGCTGGCGAGGAGCAACGGGTTTCGCCAACAAGCTTTAGCTGCTGAGCAAAAAGAAGAAAAGGAAAAAAAAAATAAAAAAAAATAAAGAGAATACATAATTACATAGATATATTAATAAAATAAGTTTTAATTAAAAAAAAAACACCGTGTGCTTGTACATAGTCCGTGTAGACTTCGAATATTCCCAAAGCTGTGTGATATATCGAAAACAAACAAACAAACAAACACAAAACTCTTCGTAATGAAAGAGAAACTCGATAAAGAAAAAGAAAAGAAAGAAAATAATATGAAAACGTTATGAGAGACGGATGATGATGATGATGATGGAAAATAAATGCAGAAAATGTTATGAAAAAGAGAGAAAGAATAAAGGAGAGAGAAAAATGAAAATAAAAGTGTATACGGGCCTTGTCTCTCCTGCATTTATCATCCGCAATTTCTAGGTGGACGGAGAGAGACAGAAAGCCTCTGTTTCATCCTTCTTTCGATGTGTCTGTCTGTCTGTCTGTCTGTCTGTCTGTTTGACTGGCAGTGGAAGTCATTAGTCTTTTCTCATTCTCGCTATGTCTCTCTGTTCGTCTTTCTCTCTCTCTATTTCTGTTTGTTTATCGGGCTATCCGTCTGTCTGTTATTCGCACAATCTTACTTATCTGTTATTTTTGTTTGTCTGTCTTTCTGTGTCTCTCTTTTTCTCCGTCTCTCTCTCTCTCTCTTCCTCCCTTCTTCTATGTCCCCGCTTTCCCTCCATTCTCCTCTCTCCTTCACCTTTCACTCTTTCTCTTTCTCCCCTCCACCCCCCCCCCCCTCCCTCTCCCCCCCCCCCCCTCAATCTCTTCCCCTCTCTCGATCTCTCATTCGTTCTATCCATCTATCCATCTACCCACCTATCCACTTATCCACCTATCCATCTAGCCACATATCTATCCACCTCCCCCATGCATCTCTCTATCTATCTCTCTATCTATCTCCCTCATCTCTCTGGATGTGTCGCCCTCGCATCAGCATCAATTAACATTTCATCTGTAGATAATAAGTGTCAATTTATTTATTCGT
>NC_061846.1:6782527-6785027 GCF_019202785.1 Penaeus chinensis
CTCTCTCTCTCTCTCTCTCTCTCTCTCTCTCTCTCTCTCTCTCTCTCTCTCTCTCTCCCTCACTTCCTGTGTTTATGATTTATTTTCTTTCTTTTATGTATCACTTCTCTTTGTGAATATAATATACATGTGCGTGTGTATTTACGTACACGCGCCTCTCCCGCTGTGCACCTTTCTTATGATTCTGCACATAAATTGGTCGATAATTAAAAGCAATATGAGAAGCTCTTCCGGCCGTTTCTTATCCCTTGAATAAACAAGAGGATGCTTGTCGGAAGAACAGGAGTTACGGAGTACATAAACAAGGAGATGAGAGAGGAGAGAGGAAGGGGGAGAGGGAGAGAGAGAGGGGGGAGGGGAGAGAGGGAGGGGGAGGGGGCAGAGAGAGAAAGGGAGAGAGAGTGGAGAGAGAGAGAGGGGGGGGGTGGAGGGAGAGCGAGAGAGAGAGAGAGAGAGAGAGAGAGAGAGAGAGAGAGAGAGAGAGAGAGAGAGAGAGAGAGAGAGAGAGGGAGGGAGGGAGGGAGGGTAGGAAAGGGAGGGAAGAAGGGAAAGAGTCGGGGAGGGAGGGGAAGAGACAGAAAGGGGGAGGGAGGGAGAGAGAGTCAGAAAAAGACAGATAGAGATAGATAAATGGGCAGAAGAGAGAGAAAGAGCTAGCGAGAAAGAGAGAGAGACAAAGATAGAGAGCGAGAGAGACGCGAGGAACGGATTGCTTACATGTACACTCACATCCAAACACGTGCACTTGCCGGTTTACAAGCACACGCACATGAGTATGTATGCATAAACACACACAGGCATAAAATACACATGATTTAACATGTACACGCATCCATATTTGCATACTCTATTTTTTGAGAAGTAATGTAAACACATAAGATACACATAAACACATCCAAACACATACACACAGGTATACATAAAACCATGTAAACACATACACACTGGTACACATAAACACATACACACATACACACTGGTACACATAAACACATACACACATACACACTGGTACACACAGACACATACACACATACACACTGGTACAAATAAACACATAAACACATACACACTGGTACACATAAACACATCCAAACACATACACACAGGTACACATAAACACATACACACATACACACTGGTACACATAAACACAGACACACATACCCCCCCCCCCCCCCCATGGATGAACGCACACAACGCAAATACACACAGGAATATACAGAAAAATATTGACACGTGATATATATTTAATTGCGGTTATCATTATTATCTGTGTTATTAGTGAATTAAAACTCAGTCACCTCTCATTACTGTTATTAATACTGTAACTGTCATTATGATCGTTATCATTATTATTACTATTATTATAATTATTATTGTTGTTATTGCTGTTGTTAAATCATTATTATTGTTGATGTTATCATCAGTCCAATGCTATCATTATCTTTTATCAGTATTGTTATTATTATTATTATAATTGTCATCATCATCGTCACTATTTTTATTACTATTATTATTATCAAATCATCATCATTGTCATCACCATCATCATCATCAACATTATTATTATTTTTGTTATTATCATTATTATTATTAACATTATCATAATTAACATTATTTTCATTATTATCAAAATTATCATTATCTTTATTATTATTGTTCTTATCACCAATATCATCATTGTCATTATTATAACTATTGTTACCATTGTTATTAATATTATTGTTATTATTATTATTATTATTATTATTATTATTGTTGTTGTTGCTGTCGTTATTATCATTATTATTATTACCATCATTATTATTATAACCATCATTATTATTATAACCATCATTATTATAATTATATAATTTTATCATTTTTATTATTGTCATAAGTAGTAGTAGTAGTAGTATCATTATCATCATTATTATTATTATTATCATCACTATTATTATTACTATCATCATCATCATCATCTGTGTGATGCAACGGTAGCGATCTCATCTAGCAATCTTGCTGACCTGCGTTCGAATCCCTCGCCGCCAGTGGATGGTAACCCCGGCCATTCCTTGCACACAGGGGGGGTATTTTAGAGGCAAAAATTAAACAGACAGCCTATCTCACCAAGAATATCCATTGTAACAAATGGAATCAAATTAAATTATAAATCTTTAACAATTATTATAATTATTATAATGATCAGTATTATTGTTATTATATTATATTGTTATATTGTTAATCAATAATATTGTTCTTATAAATATTGTTATTATAAGTATCATTATTATCATTATCATTGTTTTATTATTGTTATTATCATTATTATTAGTCGTAGTAGTATTACTACTACTCCTACTAATATTGTTACTACTATCATTATTACCAGTCTTATCATTATCATAATCATAATTATCAATATTATAATGATTACTACTGATATTATTATTATTACTATTATTATCATTATTATTGTTGCTGTTGTTGTTATTATTTTTATCACTATTACTAATGT
>NC_061846.1:6800730-6808230 GCF_019202785.1 Penaeus chinensis
TGTGGTGTGAGAAACAAGGTATGAGGATGAGGTATGAGGTATGTGGTGTGAGAAACAAGTTATGAGGATGAGGTATGTGGTGTGAGAAATAAGGTATGAGGATGAGGTATGTGGTATGAGGTATGAGGATTAAGGTATGAGGATGAGGTATGAGGTATGTGGTGTGAGAAACAAGGTATGAGGATGAGGTATGAGGTATGTGGTGTGAGAAACAAGGTATGAGGATGAGGTATGAGGTATGTGGTGTGAGAAACAAGGTATGAGGATGAGGTATGAGGTATGTGGTGTGAGAAACAAGGTATGAGGATGAGGTATGAGGTATGTGGTGTGAGAAACAAGGTATGAGGATGAGGTATGAGGTATGTGGTGTGAGAAACAAGGTATGAGGATGAGGTATGAGGTATGTGGTGTGAGAAACAAGGTATGAGGATGAGGTATGTGGTGTGAGAAATAAGGTATGAGGATGAGGTATGTGGTATGAGGTATGAGGATTAAGGTATGAGGATGAGGTATGAGGTATGTGGTGTGAGAAACAAGGTATGAGGATGAGGTATGAGGTATGTGGTGTGAGAAACAAGGTATGAGGATGAGGTATGAGGTATGTGGTGTGAGAAATAAGGTATGAGGATGAGGTATGAGGTATGTGGTATGAGGTATGAGGATTAAGGTATGAGGATGAGGTATGAGGTATGTGGTGTGAGAAACAAGGTATGAGGATGAGGTATGTGGTGTGAGAAATAAGGTATGAGGATGAGGTATGAGGTATGTGGTGTGAGAAATAAGGTATGAGGATGAGGTATGAGGTATGTGGTGTGAGAAATAAGGTATGAGGATGAGGTATGAGGTATGTGGTGTGAGAAATAAGGTATGAGGATGAGGTATGAGGTATGTGGTGTGAGAAATAAGGTATGAGGATGAGGTATGAGGTATGTGGTGTGAGAAACAAGGTATGAGGATGAGGTATGAGGTATGTGGTGTGAGAAACAAGGTATGAGGATGAGGTATGAGGTATGTGGTGTGAGAAACAAGGTATGAGGATGAGGTATGAGGTATGTGGTGTGAGAAATAAGGTATGAGGATGAGGTATGTGGTATGAGGTATGAGGATTAAGGTATGAGGATGAGGTATGAGGTATGTGGTGTGAGAAACAAGGTATGAGGATGAGGTATGTGGTGTGAGAAATAAGGTATGAGGATGAGGTATGAGGTATGTGGTGTGAGAAATAAGGTATGAGGATGAGGTATGAGGTATGTGGTGTGAGAAATAAGGTATGAGGATGAGGTATGAGGTATGTGGTGTGAGAAATAAGGTATGAGGATGAGGTATGAGGTATGTGGTGTGAGAAACAAGGTATGAGGATGAGGTATGAGGTATGTGGTGTGAGAAACAAGGTATGAGGATGAGGTATGAGGTATGTGGTGTGAGAAACAAGGTATGAGGATGAGGTATGAGGTATGTGGTGTGAGAAATAAGGTATGAGGATGAGGTATGTGGTGTGAGGTATGTGGATTAAGGTATGAGGATGAGGTATGAGGTATGTGGTGTGAGAAACAAGGTATGAGGATGAGGTATGTGGTGTGAGAAATAAGGTATGAGGATGAGGTATGAGGTATGTGGTGTGAGAAATAAGGTATGAGGATGAGGTATGAGGTATGTGGTGTGAGAAATAAGGTATGAGGATGAGGTATGAGGTATGTGGTGTGAGAAATAAGGTATGAGGATGAGGTATGAGGTATGTGGTGTGAGAAACAAGGTATGAGGATGAGGTATGAGGTATGTGGTGTGAGAAACAAGGTATGAGGATGAGGTATGAGGTATGTGGTGTGAGAAACAAGGTATGAGGATGAGGTATGAGGTATGTGGTGTGAGAAATAAGGTATGAGGATGAGGTATGAGGTATGTGGTGTGAGAAATAAGGTATGTGGTATGAGGTGTGTGGTATGTGGTGTGAGAAATAAGGTATGAGGATGAGGTATGATATGTGAAGTATGAGTCAGTGTGGTATGTGGTATGGGGTATGAGGTGTGTGGAATAAGGTATGAGGATGAGGTGTGAGGTATGTGGAATAAAGTATGAGGTGTGAGGTATTAGGTATGTGGAATAGCCACCACCACTGCCCACCACCTTCCAATACCTTCACCGCCCACACCCCACCCACCACCCCCTTCACCGCCCACCCACCACCCTCTTCACCGCCCACCACATTCCAACCCCTTCACCGCCCCCACCCCTACACCCTCCACCCCCTTAACCCCCCAACAACCCCACCCACCACCCCCTTCACCCCCCCACAACCCCACTCCTCAAACCCCCAACAACCCCACCCTCCACCACCTTCACCGCCCACCACCTTCCACCCCTTCACCGCTCTCTTCAGGCCTTATCTCTCTCGATCTTAATTGTTATCTACCTCCCTCGTAATCTTTATCTGATACATAGATAGATAGGTATAACGGGCATCGAAGGGGGTGCGTGGAGGCGTTTATTTGTTTGTTTGTTTGTTTTTTTTGCTTTATATAGATTTTTGGTGTGTTTTTTTATTTGTTTGTTATATATTTGTTATTTTTTTTATCTTTTTTTTGTTTTTATTTTTTCTCTCCCTTCTAAGTCTCTATATACCTCTCTGTCTGTCTGTCTATCTCATTATCTATCTATCTGTTTATTTGTCTGTCTATCTGTCGATCTTCCCTAGTCTATCTATCAATCAAAGTGTCTATCTATCTATCTAAGTATCTATCTATCCAGCAAAGTCTATCTATCCAGCAAAGTCTATCTACCTTTCAGTCTATCTACCTTTCAGTCCATCGCCCTGTTTATCTACTTATCTATCTATCTACCTTTAAATCTATCGCCCAACTTATCTACTTATCTCTCTATCTACCTTTCAGTCTATCACTATCAATCTATCGCTCTGTTTATCTACTTATCTATCTATCTGACAACATCTATCCCTCTTCCATCCCCTCTAAATTAAAACAACTTAAAAAAAAATAAAAATATAAATAAATAGTATATAAAAATTCCATCAAGGAAAAACAAAATTATCTCTTACTTATCCTTATGTATAAAAAAAAATCAATAACATTTAAACAAAAGAATTTTAGAACGAGTCACGTTTTCTTTTCTCTTTTTTTTTCAAAATGATTTCGATGGTAAACTATTATAAATTGGCCGCACTTAATCATCTTGTGCAGGAAAGCGCTCCTTCATGAATAATCAAAGATGTTTTTGCGAGATAAGAGTAAGACCACCGCCTCTGAGGAGTCGGGGAAGTGTTTTTGTTTTTGTTTGTTGTTTGTTTTTGTTTGGTTGTTGTTTGTTTTTTTCTTTAAGTTTTCCCCGTGATTGTGTCTTTTTTTTTCCTGTCTTTTTCTTTCGTAGTCTTTTTTTTTTTGTCTCTCTCTCACTCTATTTCCATATCTATTTCCCTTCTCTCTCTCTCTCTCTCTCTCTCTCTCTCTCTTTCTCTTTCTCTCTCCCTCTCTCTCTTTCTCTCTCTCTTTCTCTCTCTCTCCCTCTCCCTCTCTCTCTCTCTCTCTCTCTCTCTCTGTATATATATACATACAAATATATATATGTATATATATAGATATAAATGCCTATATACAACGAGCAGCCTCTGAAAACCCGAGAAAAGTAAAGGAACAAGAAAGGACGAAAGGGAACGAGAGGAGAGAAGATCGTGGGGGTAGGGGGTTTGGGGGGGCGTGGCGACCTGTAAATTGAGTGGTCAAACAACAAGCGCGCACGATCACCCGGCCCACGCCACGTCATCAATTATCTGCAGCCAATCGCAAGCCGCCCTTTCCTCCTGGCCGGGTTCTAATTGGTGGTTTCGGCGGCGGCGATGGGAGATGGGTAAGGTTCGGTGCGTTCGCTAATGATAGCCGAGCGACGGAGGAGGGAAGGCAGCGGTAATTGAGAGTAGACTGTGATAATGCCGGTCTTGCTGAAACAAGACAACAACTTTATTATTTTCGAGCCTTGTGCGGCGGTGGTGGTAGGAGGAGGAGGAGGAGGAGGAGGAGGAGGAAGAGGTGTTTCGGTGGTTATCGTACAGCGTTCAGTAAGGAAGGTCTTCGGTTTCCCGCTACGTTCGTTCGCTCGATTCGCTAAGCGCTAGGGAGGAGCGAGCGATCTTTTGTGAAGCGCTCGTTTGAGATATATTATTATTTTTTTTCCATTCTTTTTCTCTTTTTTTTTAGATTTTGTAGCCTCGAGGAAATCGTCATATAGGCCTTCATGGTTTCAATTAAATCCAGGTAGTTATACATTTCCCCTCCCTCCCCCTCCTCCCCCCCTCTCTCTCTCGCGAAGGAAATAAGTAAAAAAAAAAGAAAAAAAAAAAGGGTGAAGGAAATTATAACAATATAATAATACCAATGATATCAATTTATTTCTTTCCGAACCAAATTATGACCCAGCACCTCCTTTTATATTTTCACTCTTCTTTTCTTCTTTCTATCTCCTTTTGTCTCCCTCTCCCTCCTTCCTCCTCCTCCTCCGAACAACAACCGCCGATAAATAAAGACTTTGAGAAACCGAGCCCATGATGGAGCGAGGCAGAAGATGGCGGTGACAATGATATATTAATTACGAAAATGACTGCCCTCCTCGCTCCCTGCCTTATTTCCTGAATAACGGCGGGATATCAAAGGGAGTGGGAGGAGAGGGAGTGGGAGGGAGGGAGGGAGGGAAAGAGAGAGAGATGGGCAGTAGAAGGGAGGAAGGGAGAGAAGGAAGACGGAGAGGGAGAGAGAGAGAGGGGGAGAGAGAAAGGGAGCGAGAGAGAGATAGATAAATATATATATATATATATATATAGAGAGAGAGAGAGAGAAATAGAGATATATATAGAGAGAGATAGAGAGATAGAGAACTAAAGAGAGAGAGAGAGAAATAGAGCGAGAGAGAGAGAGCGAGCGAGAGAGAGAGAGAGAGAGAGCGAGAGAGAGAGAGAGAGAGAGAGAGAGAGAGAGAGAGAGAGAGAGCGAGAGAATGACCCCATGGTCAAAACAAGGTCCATTCATAAAATAACAAATTGTTTCGAAACCAGTTATTATGATAATTCTCTTTATAAGGGAGGGAGGAGGGGGTAGGATGAAGGGGGGGGGGGGCTTGATCATAGAGGTGATCGTCAACATTTAATTGGAATTTTAACATCGCTGAATGAATTACGTCTAGAGGTATACTTTCGTTTTTATTAATAGTGAACGCAGAGGCAGATGTAGGCCTACCGAACGAGGAATTTTAATGACCCAATTTTGATGCGTTTGACGTGGAAAATTACTGCGGGTAATAATCATTATTAAACAGAATGGAGTAATAGGAAAAAGAGGGCGAAAAGAAAAGGAAAATTTAGTTTTTCTCCGTATTTTCTTTGTTTTGTTTTTCTTTTCCATTACTGCTAGTTTCTTTTTTATTCTGTTTTATCATATAATCCTTTATCTTATTTTCTTTTTTTTTCCTTTCTTTTTCTCCTTATCTCTGCTTCTCCTTGCTTATCCTCCTCCTCCTTTTCCTTCTTTTTCTTCTCTATCCTTTTCCTCTCTTCTTTCCTCCTCCGTCTACTTCTCTTCCTCCTCCTCAAGTTTTTCCCCATCATCACCCTTTTCCTCCTTCCATTCCTCTTCCTTCTCTTCCTTCTCTCCCCCTTCTCCTCCTCTTCCTCTTCCTTCATTCTTCTCTTCTCCCTCCTCCTCCTCATCCTCTTCTCCCTCCTCCTTTTCTTCCTCCTCTTCTCCCTCCTCCTTTTCTTCTTCCTCTTCTCCCTCCTCCTTTCCTTTTTCCTCTTTTTTTTCCTCTTCTCCCTCCTTTTCCTCCTTTTCTCAATCTTTTTCCTCCTCTTCTCCTCCTCCTCTTCCTCCTCTTCTCCCTCCTCCTTTTCTTCCTTATTTTCCTCCTTTGCCTCTTCTTTCCTTCTATTCGCATCCTTATGATTATCGTCTCATTATCATCAATTCCACTCCTTCTAATAGACGTACAAGCATCATTAGAAACAAAATCTGGCATGCTAGTAGTTTTAATAGTAGTTGTGGCGGCTGTAACCATAGTATCTGTGGTAATGGTATCTGTAATAGCACTAGGAGAAAGCTGAATAGTAGTAGTGGTACTTCTGGTTAGATGTAGTTTAGTGATAGTAATTAAATGTGAAATTGGTTGGGATGGTAGTAATTGTAGGAAGTGTACTAGTGATAGTGGTAATAGTGGTAATTGTACTATCGATAATAGTGCTAGTATTGCTATTGATAGTAATGGTGTTAATAGCAGTAATAGTAGTAGCAATAGTAGTCATAGTATATTGGGGTGATGTCGTGGATAATAGCAACAAAGTGCCAAGGATTTTAGTAGTGATAATACTATTGACGGTAGTAGCACTATAAGTATTAGTAGTAGCAATAGTTATATTATCAATATTAATAATTGTAATAATAGCAACATAAGACATAAAATAGTAACAACATGAGAATGAATATCTCATCAATACAAGATATGTATTTAACCGGTTTCAAATATTAGTCGAAAATACACGTATTCCTGACGAAGATATATTCGAAACCGGTTAAATATATCTCTTGTATTGTGAAGATATGTATTTCTGACGAAGATATATTGGAAACCGGTTAAATACATCTCTTGTATTGTGAAGATATGCATTTCTGACGAAGATATATTAGAAAACGGTTAAATACATCTCTTGTATTGTGAAGATATGCATTTCTGACGAAGATATATTAGAAAACGGTTAAATACATCTCTTGTATTGTGAAGATATGCATTTCTGACGAAGATATATTAGAAAACGGTTAAATATATCTCTTGTATTGTGAAGATATGTATTTCTGACGAAGATATATTGGAAACCGGTTAAATACATCTCTTGTATTGTGAAGATATGCATTTCTGACGAAGATATATTAGAAAACGGTTAAATACATCTCTTGTATTGTGAAGATATGCATTTCTGACGAAGATATATTAGAAAACGGTTAAATACATCTCTTGTATTGTGAAGATATGCATTTCTGACGAAGATATATTAGAAAACGGTTAAATATATCTCTTGTATTGTGAAGATATGTATTTCTGACGAAGATATATTGGAAACCGGTTAAATACATCTCTTGTATTGTGAAGATATGCATTTCTGACGAAGATATATTAGAAAACGGTTAAATACATCTCTTGTATTGTGAAGATATGCATTTCTGACGAAGATATATTAGAAAACGGTTAAATACATCTCTTGTATTGTGAAGATATGCATTTCTGACGAAGATATATTAGAAAACGGTTAAATACATCTCTTGTATTGTGAAGATATTCCTTCGCATTCATACCTTTTCTGCAAATATTTGTAAACCGATTTTTAAAACAAACGGATCAGAAAATGAGATTTGATAAAAGACTAAAGTAGTTATTCCGTCTAAAATTATGATGATTAAGATAATGATAGTAATTGTAATAAGGACTGATAACAGCGATATAAATTATAATAAT
>NC_061846.1:6816525-6819025 GCF_019202785.1 Penaeus chinensis
AAGGGCTGTCAACCGCTAACCGTAGCAGTCGGCCGCTCGTCTTAGCAGGCAGCCGCTCGTCCGTCTCGAGAAGCAGGTAATTGCAGATCTCGTCTCCTGCTTCATCTCGCCTTTGAATAATCAGCGTCTTGGCTTGACGTACAGAAGCTGCGTCGGTTGAAAGTTCTCTTGGAAGCATTTAGAGCTATATGACGTTGTTGCTTACGTGTGTGGGGGTGATGGGGGTGGAGTGGGGGGGGGGCTGCTCGTTTTTTGTTTTGTTTTTTGTTTTGGTTTGGTTTGGTTTTGGTTTGGTTATGGTTTGTTTTCCTGTGTGTTTCTGTCTTTCTTCTTATTTTTTTTCATTTTTTTCTGTTTTATTTTTTGTTTCTTTTTCTTTCTGTCTTTGTTTCTTTCCTTTATTTCTCTTTTTTTCTGTATTTCTTTGTCTTTCTTTCCTTCTTTCCTTCTTTTTCCCTTTCTTCTTTTTTTCTCTCTCTTTCTTTTCTGTTGTGGGTGTGTTTGTTTGTTTCTTGTTTTGTGTTTTTGTTTTCCTTTCTCTCTTTTTTGTTGCTTCTTTCCTTTGATCCCTTTTTATCTCGTTTTGTTTTTATTTTTCCTCTTTTTTCATCTGTTATTACTTGTCTTTTACCTTTTCTCTTCTACCCGTTTATTCTCTTTTAATCCACTTCCTCGTTTCTTTTACCTCCTCCGCCTATTCCTCCTCTCCTTTCTCCTTTCTCTTCTCCTCCACCTCCTCCTCCTCCCTCCTTCTTCTCTTCCCTCCATCTTCTCCTTTATCCACTTCACACCACATTCTTTGTCCATACTGCTTCCTCCTCTTCTCTTATCTACTCTTTTCACTCTCTTTATCCCATTCACTCTTACTACTCCTTCTCTTCCTCTTTCCCAACTCCTCCTTCTCCTTCCCACCTCTCCCTTGTCAATCCTCCTCCTTTTTCTTCCCTCTCCCTCCCTCCTCCACCCTCTCTCCTCCATCTCCTTCATCACCTTTCCCCTCTCCCCTTCCCTCCCTCCTCCACCCTCCTCTCCATCTCCCTCCCCCCTTCCCTCTCCCAATCCCCCTCCACACCTCCAAGCTCTCCTCCCCTTCCCCCTCCTCCACCCTCTCTCCCCATCCCCTTTTCTCCCCCCTCCCTCCTCCCCCTCCCTCTCTCCCTCCCCCCCCCTCCTCCATCCCAAACTAGGTCATCTCTCTCGCGTTCTTGTCCCTCCATCAACTTCTTGTAATGAAGACGTAATTTTGCACAAGGAATTTTTGCCAAGCGCTTTTCTATCAATAACTTTTATCTTGATACATACTGAAGACGTCTGATTCGGTTTCTTATGAATAATCAGTCAATCAGGGGTTTGCATATAAGACCCCTCGATTTTCGTACAGATTTTCGCACAGATTTTGCGTAGGGAAGGTTGATGATACGTGTGTGATGTGGGTAGACTTTTTTTTTTTTTTTTTTTTTTTTTTTTTTTTTTTGAAAGTGGGAAGATTAATCTGATGGAAGGAAAATCAGTCAATCATGGTTGCTGTTTTACTTCGTTGATGTTCATTTTTTTTTCTTTTTTTTTTTTCGTCTCTCTCTCTCTCTCTCGCGTTCTCTCTCTCTCTCTCTCTCTCTCTCTCTCTCTCTCTCTCTCTCTCTCTTTTAATGGAGATCGCCTCTACTCTTGCTATTTTGATTCGTTTTCATTTTCATATTTATTTAATCTTCTTATTTCTTGGACTTTTTTCTTTCTAGTGTTTCATCTTTTTCGCTTTTATCGTTCTCTCCTTTGTCTGATTCTCTCGTTTATTTTTCGTTTATGTTTCGACTGTTCCTCCTCCTCTTCTTCCACTTACTTCTTCTATTTCTTCCTCTTCTTCTTTCTCCTTGTCTAACTCATCCACTTCATCCCTACCTCCTTCTATCTCTCTCCTCCTTCGTCTCCTTTTCTACTACCTCTCTTTCTCTCTTTCTCCTCCTCTTTTCTCATCTCTCTTTCGCCTACTTTCCTCTGAGAATTCCTTCTTCCTCTCCAGTTTCCTGAACATCCCATTCTTCCTTCTCTCTCTCCCCTCATCTCTCTATTCCTTCTCCCTTGTCCTTCCCTCCCACTTCTTTTCTTGCTCGTCCTCCTCCTCCTCTTCCTCCTCTTTTCTTTCATCCTACATACCTTCTTCCTCTTCCTCTTCCTCTCCCTCATCCTTCTCCTTCTCCTTCACTGTCTCTCCTACTCCACCCTCCGCTCTGTGTGTGTCTGCCACCACCCTCTGCAATATCCACTCCCCCTCCCTTTCGCCCACCTTCCATTCCCTATCCACCCGCCGCCCACTTTCTTCCCCACCCTCAAATCAGATATCTTGCCCCATCATCCCTCTCCTACTCCCCATCCACCCACCTCCCTCATTCTTCCTCCACCCTTACTCTGCCATCCATCCCCACTTTCTTCCCCTACCTTCAAATCAGATATTCTGACCCACCTTATACTCCCTCTCCACCCACTACCCCCCCTTCTCCACCCA
>NC_061846.1:6826525-6829025 GCF_019202785.1 Penaeus chinensis
GGGGGGTGGAGAGGGGTGAGGGAAGGGAGGGGTAAGAGGGAGAGGGTGGAGGTGAGGGAAGGGAGGGGTATGGTGGGGGGGTGGATAGCTGAGGAGTGGGTATGAGGATGAGGGTGTGAAGGGGGGAGGGGGGGTTGGTGTCAGGGTGTAAGGGAGAGCAATAGTGGGGGGTAGGGGTGAGTGGGGGGAATTAGTGGTGTTTGTGCCTTGATTGGGGTTAATTAGAGAGGGAATGAGGGGTAAATGAGGGGGGGGGGGAGGGAGTGCGTTTGTGTATATGAATAATTCAGTAAGTGATATATGATATTAGTACATAACGTTCTAGTGATATAATGGGTTGGTGTTAATTATAGCAGTGTGTCATTTGCCTTATACGAATTGTAGGGAAATCCATTGTTGTTAAGGTTATAAATTTCTTCTTAATATCAAGGTAGTTTATTTACTTATTTGTTATAGTTATGGTGACACATTACACTACCCTGACATTAAAATATATATATTTCATCAATAAACAAAAAATCCTTTGAAGCTTGAAAATCAAAACTTTATCCACACGAATTCCCTCAAAAATTCGAATCATGCGAATTCCCTTAAAGAAGATATTTTATTATTCATTTATTCAATTTTTTTGCAAGATTAAGAAGAGGAAAAAAAGAGAAACATCCGCAATATAGATTTTTCTCTGTATATATCAGAGAAAAAGGAATTCGCATCAGTAAATAACAAGAAAAATGACTCGGTTCAAACGCCGCCATTATGTAAACAAAAACAAAAAACAAAAAAAAAAGGCGGGAAAAAATGGCGCGAAATATCAATCCACGTATTTATTTTACGAGAATTTGAAGAAAAAAAACAAAAAACAAAAAAACTAAAAGAATGATGTTAATGGAGGATAAGATTAAAAAAAAAAAAAAAAAAATCTTGAAATTCATAGATGTTGGAATAATACACATGAGCTGTCATTTAAGGCTTTAGAAAGGCCATTTCTCGGGAGGAAAGTAAATAGAATTGTAATCCGAGACGGCAGGTAAACAAAACGCCATTATAGCGAGGTTAAAGTATTATTGCTCGTCCATTTCTCACGATATTGATCATGCAATGCGCACCTGCCGTTGCCGTTGCTCATTCTTGCAATCTCATGATTCCCTATTTTTTTCTCTCTCTTTTTTGTGTGTATTCATTTATATTCATTTTGCATTGGTAGGAACGCAGCGGACGATTTACATAAACATTTACATAAACACTCCCTTTAGTAACTCCCGTCCCCCCCCCACCTCCCGCCCCCCCCCCTCCGCCACCATCGCTCCTTCGCCCTCAGGCCAAATTAAAAGATTAAAAACGAAAAAAAAAAAAAAAAAATGTTAAGTAAACGCACTCGCTGATCGCAAAAGAATTAGACGATAAAGAATAAATGATCTGATATTATGTTCAATGAAGAGATAAAATCGACAGTCGGGGATGAGAGAGAGAGAGAGAGAGAGAGAGAGAGAGAGGCAGAGAGAGAGAGAGAGAGAGAGAGAGAGAGAGAGAGAGAGAGAAAAGAGAGAGAAAGAGAGAGAGAGAGAGAGAGAGAGAGAGAGAGAGAGAGAGAGGCAGAGAGAGAGAGAGAGAGAGAGAGAGAGAGAGAGAGAGAGAGAGAGAGAAAAGAGAGAGAAAGAGAGAGAGAGAGAGAGAGAGAGAGAGAGAGAGATAGAGAGACAGAGAGAGAGGCAGAGAGAGAGAGAGAGAGAGAAAGAGAGAGGGAGAGAGAGAAAGAGAGAGAGAGAGAGAGAGAGAGAGAGAGAGAGAGAGAGAGAGAGAGAGGAGCGGGATGGAAACTCCCCTAAGCTAATATGCAAATTGCCAGCTGATTGCATTTAACTTTCTATGATTTCTCGTCGATGTTCAGAATTAATGTCCAATAGATGCTTTCGTTAAGTAAAAAAAAAAAAAAAAAAAAAAGCAGAAAAAAATTCTTGAGTTTTTGCCTAACATAAACTTTTTTTTCCTTTCTTATTTTTTTTCCTTTTTTTTTTCTTAACTAAGGCGTGGGGGATTTTGACCACGTAAGGAACTCCATTTATTAAAGACGTTTTTGGGATTATAGATTCTCGAAATTGCAGCCTTTATCCTTGCGTTACGAAGCCGATATGCAAACAACCCAAACGCCAATTATCGAAGCCTGGTTGTTTAAGAAACCATCTTTTACGTTTTCTATGCGCTTGTTTATAAAAAAAAAAAAAAAAATAATAATAAAAAATGATGGAATAAAGAAAATCAAATAGATGAAAGATAAGAAAGGAAATGACCGTTATAAAAAGATGGAAGATAAGTTTGTTTGCTTTTTTTAAAAACTTTTCGGTTTGATTAATAAGGGGTTTGTGTTTGATTAGCTTTTGACGTAGTTACGCTTAGGTTGGGGTTTAGACTGTAGCCTGAGGCGAAACAGGTTGTGGGTAGATTTGCATGATTTTGTGTGTGTGTGTGTGTGTGTGTGTGTGTGTGTGTGCGTTCATGCGTG
>NC_061846.1:6886525-6891525 GCF_019202785.1 Penaeus chinensis
GCGAACTCCAACTTCAAACTGGCGCCATCTTTGCTCTTCAAGAACCCGGATGACTCTCGTTTTCCCTTCCGCTATATTTCTCTCTCACTCTTTTCTTTTCTTTTTTTTTTCAACCGCGTTTCTCGCTTTCCTTTCTTTCTGAAATATTGGAAAGGATATATACAACAGAGGTTTTACTACCTTCATTTTTTATCACTTTTTTTTTCTCTCTCTTCGGACTTTCATTCTTTCTTTTTTTTTCACCATTTCAGAAACGCCTGTAGGACAGCGCGAATATTTATTGTTCGTGCAGAAGGCGGGGAAAATGTTGAAATGTTGTCTTCATATGCCTACCATACACACACACACACACACACACACACACATACACACACACACACACACACACACACACACACACACACACACACACACACACACACACACCGTACACACAAACACACATATACACACACACATATATATCGCTACACCATGGTCTTTGCTCCTAACCGGAAAACAACAAGTCAACCTTCGACGAGCAGCGCACAATATCCTGAAGGAGAGACGAACAAGAGAGACGAGCGGTGGAGCCATTCCACGACGGAGAATAAAAAAAAAAAAAAAAGAAGAAAAAAACGAAGAGGAATTCTCCCAAGAAGGTTTCAGTGGGAATCGTTTACGACGGAAAATTGACTTTTTTTCCCCCCTTCCCTTCTTTCTCTCTCTCTCTCTCTCTCTCTCTCTCTCTCTCTCTCTCTCTCTCTCTCTCTCTCTCTCTCTCTCTCTCTCTTTCTCCCTCTTTCTTTTCTTCTCCCCTTTTTTTTCTTCCATCTCCTCCAAACTCTTAGGGTGCGAAGGGATGTAGTCGGATTCAACCGTGTCAATGTGATGTTGACGTATGACCTCTGCGGGGTGTTAACCGACGCGCAGGATGTTGGGGAGACGGCGGGGAGAGGGAGAGGGAGAGAGGGGAGGGAGAGGGAGAGACGGGGGGAAAGGGAGAGGGAGAGGGAGAGACGGGGGGGGGGAGAGGGAGAGATGGGGGGAGAGGGAGAGGGAGAGACGGGGGGGGGGGTGAGGGAGAGGGAGAGACGGGGGGGGGGGGGGGAGAGGGAGAGATGGGGGGAGAGGGAGAGGGAGAGATGGCGGAGAGAGAGAGAGGGAAAGATAAGGGGACAGGAGGGGAGAGGGAGAGGAAGAGACGGGGGGAGAGGGAGAGGGAGAGACGGGGGGAAGAAAGAATGAGGGGGAGACGGGGGGGGAGAGGGAGAGACGGGGGAGGGAAGAGAGAGGGAGAGACGGGGGAGGGAAGAGAGAGGGAGAGACGTGGGGGGGGGGGAGAGGGAGAGAAAGGGGGAGGGAGGACAGAGGGAGAGAAAGAGAGGGATGCGAAAAAAGTGGAGAAGGAGAGGGAAGAGACAGAGATAGAAAATAGGGAGGAAAGGGAGAGGCAGACGAGTAGAGGGAAGAAAAAAGGAGAGAAGAAGAGGGAACAGAGTAGGGGATGAAGAAAAAGAAGAGAGACGAGGAGACGGAAAGAGGAGGGAGAGAGAGCAGAGAAGGAGAGGTGGAGAGGGAAGAGAGAGGAGGGGAAGGAGAAAGAAGAGAGGGGGGATAAGGATTTGGAAGAGAGAGGGCGAGAGGAAGAGGGAAAAGGAAGAGAGGACGGGGAGAGAAGAGAGAAGAGAGAGGGGGAGAAGGGAGAGAAAAGAACAGAGTAGAATAGGAGGGGAGAGAGAGGGGGAGGAGAAATAAGAAAGACAGTAGAAAAAGGGAGCTGGGACAGGGGGAAAGAACGTAGAGAGAGTAGGAGAGGGGAAGGAAAGGGAAGAGAAAGAGGAAGAGGGATAGAGCGAGCAGAAAGAGGGGAAGGGGTAAAGAAACAAAGAAAGGAGAGGGAAGAGAGACACGGGGAGAAGATAAGATATAAAGCATAGAGAAAGAGCAAAAGGGAGAGAAAGGAAGGAAAGAGAAGGAAGGAAAAGAGAGGAAGAGGAGGAGAGAAAGAGGGTTAGAACAGAAAGGAAAGGAGAACGGGTGAACAAGAGAAAAAGGTCGAGGAAACAGAAAGAAGGAGGCAGAAGAAGGAAAGAGAGAAAGAGAAAGGAAAGAGAGAAGGAGGAGGAAGGAAAGAGAGAAAGAATATATATCGTAAGACAAGAAAAGGAATAAAGGATTCCGAAAAGAAATTTTAAAAAATGACAAATAAATAAAATTCTAATAAAGAACAAAACATGGAACAGGGATATGCGAACGGGAAAAAGGAAACTATAGGATACAGGAAATAATAATAAAAAATTCATATGACAAAATCTATAATTGTACGAAAAATAGAACATTAATTAAGCTTAATTAAGATCGTAGTAGGAATAAAATAAGCTAAAATAAATCTAATGCCAATAGATGCGGTTTTTATTTTTTTATATATGTCTTTAAGTCTGAGGTGTAGCATGTTCTTGTTTTCTTAATCGTTAATGTGTTACTGCATTTTTAATATTAAACTAACATTTTTTTTTATCTGTTTTATATATTCTTTTTAGGCGATTCCATCACAATTGGATATGTTTAAGTTTCATTTACAGCGTCTCAGTGTCGTATTTAGACGAACTGAATATCACACTGTAAATAAATATGTGTAGAAGAGATATGTTACGGTACGATATATCAACGAAAACAAATGTGCGTTAATGTGTTCTCCGTATTTTGGGGTCAGTTTTTGGGACAATGAGGAAGATGAGGAAGATGAGGAAGATGAGATGAGGAAAAAAAAAATAGGTACGAAGGAATGAGGAGGGGACATGGAGCTTCACTGGGACTGATTCGGTTCGAGACCCTTTTCTGTCGACTATACGAGTGGTTTCGGGGTGATTGGGAGGGGGGGCGGGGTAGGTGGGTATAGGGGGGGGGGAGGGGAGGGTTTCGAGTCCCTGTATTCATCGAAAATAATTTCTTATCTTTATTTTTTTATTTTTTGTCGTCCTTTGTCTTGGACAAAGAGGGGGGGGGGGGGGGGTCAGGATGCACTGCTGATCACCGGAAACACAGATTAGTTGGTCACTTGGGCGCTGCTCCTGCGCCGAGCGGGGCCGCGGCCTCCGGGCGCTGCACACGCCGAGTGCAAACGACAGGTATCACGTGTCCTTTGATTCATGGAGTAACGGCCGGCGAGGGGCGCCTAGGGGCAGACGGGGCATCAGCACTCCCCGCCGGGGCTTCTGTCGCCCGTCAGGTCCTCGGGCTGGCAGCTGGCGCCCGGCCCGCCCTCCAGCTGCTCCTCCCGGGCGCCCACGGCCGAGAGGGCGGCCAGCTGGATCGGAGGGCTGAGGGAGCCGAGCGGGCTCAGCTGGTCCAGGCAGCTGGCCAGCTGGTCCTCTCTGCTGGAGGCGTCGGGCGCGCCGAAGGGGTGGCGGAGGGCCTCGCCGCCGGGGGGGTCCTCGGGCAGGCCGCACGCGGGGGGGTGCAGGTCCTGCACCTCCCGCTTGGCGGCCTGAAGGTGCAGGGGGTGCGCGGCGCCGTCCTGGGGCGTGGGCGGAGGCGTGGGCGCCCCGCGGAGCAGCGTGCCCGGCGAGGGCGGTCCGCGGTCCTCGGGGCGCGACGGCGCCAGGATGCTCTCGATGGAGAAGGCGGCTCTCTTGACGGAGGTCTCACGCGGCTGCATCGCTCGCGGCTCGCGGCCGCCCGCCTCGCCCTCCGCGCCCGCGTCGGACTCCGGCTTGTGCTGCGTCTCGTACTCGCGGCGCAGCTGCTCGAGGCTGACGTGCACGCCCTTGAGCGCCAGCTTGCGCTGCTGCCGCTCCAGCTGCTTGAGCAGCTTCTTCTCGCGGCGGAGGCGCTCGCGGCGCTCCAGCTCCTCGGGCGGGATGGGCTCGCCCGAGCACGTCTGCGGGTGGGCGTTGTGGGCGGGGCGGCCCGGGCCCTTCCGCGTGTGCTCCTTCTTGCGCCACTTCGCGCGCCGGTTCTGGAACCACACCTGCCGAAGGACAGGCCAAATGAACGTCTATCAAGCTCCGTGAAAATAATGCACACACACACAATCACACCTCTAGCTTAGTACAGTAATACTCAAAATTAATCAAGAGTAACTGACATGACTAAATATATATCAGCGCAAAATAAATCACCTGCAATCCCACCTATCATCCCTCAAATAACAATAAATACACAAATACATAAATAGATGAAAAGAAAATAGCTAGCCCATCCAGCAACATTTCCTCCCTTCGCGTCAACAGAAATGTCTCTTGAATTCTAAGTAGGCCTATGACCTCGCCTCACAGCCCACAAAAAGGCCCCAGGGGAAAAAGGGGGGGGGGGGGGGGGGGGGGCGTGAGGAGACGGATAACACACTCTTACATTATTTTTTTTTTAGATGAACATTTTATATATATTTTTACTAGTTTTCAAATCTAATTTTCCATATTTCTTCATTCGTCTATTTTGTGTGTCTTCATTATTATCTTTTTTTTATAGTTATTGAAAGCAGTGTATTTGATCCCTCACTCTAAATGGCTATTTAAATTTAATTTACGATTATGCTAAATCTTAAAACATTAGATAATCAGTGTATACAGAACAACAAGAATATATTATGATATATGAATCACTCAAAAAAAAAAAAAAAATCTTTGAAGTTTGAATACCACAATGAAGGAGACTTTGGCATTTTTAGAAACACAAATTTCAAATATAACTTAAAGAAGAAGAAGAAGAAGAAAACAATAATGACTATTACACCAAAAGCTATCGATATAATTACTTTCGTCTTAACTAAAAATTATTAAGCCATTTAATCATTATCATATCCTTTAATTATTTCCATCTTCACTGCCATATTCTGTATTCATCTGTCCTCATCGGAAAATTAATAAATTAGTAGATAGATAGACAGAAAGATTGAGAGAGAGAGTGAGAGAGAGAGAGAGAGAGAGAGAGAGAGAGAGAGAGAGAGAGAGAGAGAGAGAGAGAGAGAGAGAGAGAGAAAGAGAGAAAGAGAGAGAGAGAGAAAGAGAGAAAGAGAG
>NC_061846.1:6926525-6929025 GCF_019202785.1 Penaeus chinensis
TATATAATAAATACAGATATAAATATAATATATATATAATATATATATATATATATATATAGTGTGTGTGTGTGTGTGGGTGGGTGTGTGGTGTTTGTTGTGTGTGTGTGTGTGTGTGCTGTGATGTTTTATGTGTAATATAATGCATGCATGTATGCATATAAGTTTGCGTATGAAGCCATGAAGAAAAGAAAAATTTGCCCTTCAACACTTGACTTCCTGGACGGAAAGGGTTGAAAGTCAGAGGGTGCAAGATCAGGAAGAATAGGGAGGATGAGGAAGGATTTCGCAGCCACAGGACCGCGCTTCCAGGGAAATGGAGGTTGTGAAGGGGGGCATTGCTTGAGGAGGTGGATACCTTTTGGTCAAAATTCCCTCGTTTTGTAGCAGGAAGCGTATTTAAACCCCTTTAATTGCGTGCCTTTTGCCGGTAACATCTCCATATTCTTGCTGGCCCCAAAAAGAGGGAAACAACCTTACCTACTAAAAGGTGGACACGTGCCTTTTAGGGGGTGTCAAAAGTGCCCCAATGTTTTGCGGGGTCTTAATTTTTGGAGCCCCCGTGACGTCCCCAAATTTCATCCTGCTTAATTATTGTCTAAATTCTCCTAGATGGTTTTTGGAATAATGGACTTTCCCCTGCTTCGGAAAGGGCCGTGGTAGCAAGGAACCCTGAGCGAAAACTATATTGGTGATCAGAATATTTTCTCCCACCCTAACCCGGTTTCACACTTGGGGGTAGTGAAAACCCGGTTTTATAGGGCGATTTAAAAATGGCAGACCCCACTTGATGGATGGTGCCCGCATCTGTGGCAGTTGGGGTCGACCGGATGGATTTTTTTCCCACGGTCCCCGGGAAACCCGCCTTAACTGGCGATCCCAAATGTTAAACAAGCATTGATGGGGCACCCTTCACCCTTTGGAAACGGAAAGATATATGCTATTTTATAAATATTATTTATAATTATTTTAAATTTTGTGTTTTGTGTGTGTGTGTCTCATGTGTTTTAATGTTATGCATACTAAGTGTATATAACATTTTATACTTTTTAGGAAAAATATAAATTTATAATATATACGATATATACTTAATAACATATGTATATACCTATATGTTAATATGTATGCACGCGTGCGCGACGTGTGATTTTTTGGGGGGTGTCTTTTGCGATGGTTTTCCTTATGTATCTTTTGGAAAAGGGGATACAAAACTATGTGTGGGTTTTTATGGTTTAGTGTGGGGTTTAGTTGTCATCGTTGCGTTTCTATCATAATTTTCAATGCTTGTTATTATTGTATAATACAGTAGTGCAGTAGTATGTGACGATGAAGACATTATTATTCTTGTAATGAAATAAAACCACACACAACACAACACACACACCACACACACACACAAACACACATAATATAAATTTTCCAAATACACAAGAAAATACTATGTATAGGGGCTAATATATAATAATAAATAATTTTATATAATAAATATATATATAATATTTTAAAAATTTTTATATATTAATATATATATTGAATGCTAAATCAACTTCCCCCGGTGCCCACGGGGGTGTATTAAAACCTGTATCATTGCCCAGTATGAATAGAGAGATAATGTTTTGAGCTAGTTAGATCCTAATGCACATCCCCTTTTGTGGGGCGTGTGGCAGGTTGGGTTTTTTAACTGGTTTGCTTGTTTAATGGAGTGGCAAGAGTTCGACCCGGCAGTGAGGGTTTTTTAAACCCACACACACCCCCACACACCACACCACACCCCACAAAAAAAACACACACACCACCACACACACACACACAAAAAAATATTAATGCGTAGAAAAAAACAGTTCATACTGAATATGAGGGGCCCCCCATCATATGTAAGACGTCGAAGAACAAAAAACACAATTTTTCGATGGCATGGAAAACCCCTAACCCTTTTTTACGATCATAAAGTATGTTAGTACTACTAAAAAGCGAATCACTACATAAACTAAATTTTTTTGGTTTTTCCCCCCCCCCTTTTTTTTTTTTTTTTTTTTTTGGCCCCCCCTTTTTTCCCCCCGGGGGGGGGGGGGTTTTTTTTGGGGGGGGGGGTTTTTTAAAATTTTTAAACCCCCCCCTTTTCCCCCCCCTTTTTCCCTTTTTTTTTTGGGGGGGGGGGGGGGGGGGTTTTTTTTTTTTTTTTTTTTTTTTTTTCCCCCCCCCCCCCGGGGGGGGGGCCCCCCCCTTTTTTTTTTGGGGGGGGGGGGGGGGGGGAAAAAAAAGGGTCTTTTTTGGGGAAAGGGGGGGGGGGGGTTTTTTTCGGGGGGGGGTTTTTTTGGGGGGGGGGGGGGGGGGGTTTTTTTTAAAAAAATTTTTTTTTTTTTTTTTTTTTAAAAAAAAAAAAAAATTTTTTTTCCCCCCGGTTAAGTTTTCCCAAAAAAATTTTTAAAAAAAAAAAAAAAACCCCCCCGGGGGGGGGTTTAAAAGGGGGGGGTTGGGGGGGGGGGGGGGTTGGGGGGGG
>NC_061846.1:6934025-6936525 GCF_019202785.1 Penaeus chinensis
AGTGAAATAACAATAATAATAATAATAATAATTATAATATCAATAATAATGATAATAATAATAATGAAGATCTTAATAATGATAACAACAATACTACTGCAAATAATAATAATAATGATATTCATAATAATAATGACAATACCAACAACAACAACAACAAAAATAATGATAATAATAATAATTGCAATAATAATAACAATGATAGTAATAATAATAAGGATGACGATAACAATGATGGTAGTGACAATGATATTAGTGACGATAATAATGATAATGAAACTAATGATAATAATAAACATGATAATAATAATAATAATAATAATAATAATAATAATAATAATAATAATAATAATAATAATAGTAATAATTATAATAATAATAATAATAATAATAATAGTAATAATATTAACAATAATAATAGTAATAACAATAGTAATGATAACACCAATACTACTACTAATAATAACAATAGTAATAATAATAATATTGATAATAATGACAACAATAATAATGGTAATGATGATTATAATAATGATAATAAAAATAGTAATGATAATAATTATAATAATAACAATGATAATAATAATGATAATAATAATAATGATAATAATAATAGTGATAATAATCATAATGATAATAATAATAATAATAACAATAATAATAATAATAATGACAATAATAATAACAATATTACTACTACTACTAATGATGATAATAATAATAAAAATAATGACAACAGTAATAATAACAATAATAAAAATAATGATAATAATAATAGTAATAATAATAATAATAATAATAATGATAATAATGATAATAACAATAAAAATAATAGTGATAATAATAATGATAATGATAGTAATAAAATAATAATAATAATAATAATAATAATAATAATGATAATAATAATAATAATGATAATGATAATAATGATAATGATAACAACAAAAAAAATAATGATAATGATAGTAATAACAATAATAACAAATATATATTAATGATAATAATTATAAATATGAAAATAATAATAATAAAATGGTAATAATAATAATGACAGTAATAACAACAATAATAATAATAACAATAATAACAATAATGATAATAATACCGATAATGATGATAATACTGATAATGAGAAGAATGATGGTAATGACAATGAATAATGATGATGATAATGATAATGAAAATGACAATAATGATAACAACAACAACAACAATAATAATGATAATAATAACAACAATAATAATAATAATGATAATAATAATACAACTACAACTACAACAATAATGATTATGATGCTAATAATGATAATAATGATAACAATAATAATAATAATGATAATAGTATTAATGATGATAATAGTACTAGTAATATCATAATAATAATAGTAATAATAACAATAATAATAATAATAATAAAAATAACAACAACAATAATAATAATAATAATAATAATAATAATAATAATAATAATAATAATGATAATAATAATAATAATAATAATAATAATAATAATAATAATAATGATAATAATAATAATAATAATGATAATAATAGTAGTAGTAGTTGCAGTAATCGTAATAGTAATAGTAATAATAATAGCAATAATGATAATAATAATGGTAATAATAATGATAATCATGATGATAATAATGATGATATAATAATGATTATAATAGTAGTAGTAGTAGTAGTAATAGTGATAATACTAATAAATACAACGATAACAACAACAGCAATGATAATAATGATGGTAATAATAATGATATTAAGGATACTGCCACACAATGAATGATAATAATGATAACACTAATAATAATAATGATAATAACATCAAATATAATAACGATGATAATAATTATTGTCATTCTCTTCCTCTTCCTCCTCTTTCTTCCCCCTTTCCTCCTCTTTTGCTCCTGAAGCTTTCTTTGTCCCTCTTCCCCCTTCTCCAACTCTTTATTCTCTTCCCCTCATTCTTTTTCCTCGCTTTCCCTCTCCTCCTGGTCTTCTTTCTCCCCCTTGCTTCATCTCTCTCTCCTCCTCCTCCTCCTCCTCCTCCTATTCTTTTTCCTCTGCTCTCTCCCCTTCCTCCTCTTCCTCCTTCTTCACCTCTTCTTCCGCCTACTCCTCCTACTCTTCTTTTTCCTCACCTCTCTCCCTTTCCTTCTTCTCCTCCTTCTTCACCTCCTCTTCCGCCTACTCTTCCTCCTCATCCATCTCCTCTTCCGCCTACTCCTCCTTCTCCTTCTCTTCTCTTTCTCTTCCTTTCCCTCCTCCTGTTTCTCCTCTTCCCCCTCTTCTTCTTTCACCTCCTCCTCCTCCTCCTCCTGTTTCTCTTTCCCCTTTTCCCCCTTTTCCTCATCCTCATCCTCCTGTTTGTCTTCCTCTTATTCCAACTCCTTTTCCTCCTCTTCCTTCTCTTCCTCACCATCTCTCTCCTTCCCTTCTTCCTCCTCCTCCTCCCCCTCCTCTTTCCCTCTCCAATCCCTCTCCTCCTCCT
>NC_061846.1:6951525-6954025 GCF_019202785.1 Penaeus chinensis
CCATGCCCAAACCGGGGACAAATGGTATAGTAAAAGACACATTCAGCTTTATGTATCAAGACATTATGAGCTACAGAGATACATTATACATTTATGAGGAGGAAATGGATCATATAGAAATATATGTGTTTGTGGAATGTTATTGTCGAGGGAAATTCGCGCTTCTTTTGTTTCCAGATTTTTTATGATAGTAAAAAAAAAGGTCGCTTTATTTTTATTTTATTTTTTATTCATTGTCCGTTAGTATTGTCTTTGTTTAGATATTTATTATATTTTTTCTTATATTGATGATTTGTTTCAGTTACATATTTACAAGGTAGATAGGTATTTGGGTAAGCAGATAAAGGTAGATGACAGATAGATAGATAGATAGAGAGAGGGAGAGAGAGAGAGAGAGAGAGAGAGAGAGAGAGAGAGAGAGGGAGAGAGAGAGAGAGAGAGAGAGAGAGAGAGAGAGAGAGAGAGAGAGAGAGAGAGAGAAGAAGAAGAAGAAGAAGAGAGAGAGAGAGAGAGAGAGAGAGAGAGAGAGAGAGAGAGAGAGAGAGAGAGAGAGATAAAGAATCAAACAAGTAAAAGAAAAGTGTTAAATGTTAAATAACAAACTGATAACCGAAATCAAATACAAATTATTTTTTTGCACTTTACCAACCTCTTATCTACCTTCCAAATCAAATCTTCCCTTCTTCCATCTACCTTTCAATATAAAATCTCATCTACCCCTCTACTCATCTACCTTTCAATATAGACCTAACTCTTATCTACCTTTCTGTTTACCGTAGGCCTAACCTTCCCACAATCTACCCTTATATACAGACCTTATTTCCTATCTACCCTTTGGCTGAACGTAAACCTACCCTTCAGTATAGACCTAGTCCATCTACCCCTTTCTATCTATCTACCCTTCATCTACCGGTGACTGAGTTTCCCCCCCGCCTCCGACTGAGCCTATTTTACTCAGGCGCCTAATTACACGTTGTCTCAAGCTTACCTGTTATTAATGTGTGAGGCAGAGGCTTCAGCACCTGGGTTATAGCGGTCGGTTCCTGGCTTGAAGTTCCTGCTTGTCTTGATCAGTTTGGCTTGGCATATGTTTTTATATCTATCTATCTATCTATCTATCTATCTATCTATCTATCTATCTATATATATATATTCATACATTTTCTTTATTTTATTTTCATTTTCATGTATTTATTTATTTACTATTATTAGTTTTGTTTAGAAAAATAATAGTATATAATAATAAATAATATCAGTATATAAATAAGTAAATAATAAATATGGGAAATAATGTTCATTTATTTATTCATTTAATTATTGTTTATTTATTTTTATTGATTTATTTTAGTATTATTATTAGATTTTTTTTTTTTTTTTTAGATGTGCATTTAAGTTAATCAATTTCATTTCATTTTTATTTTCATTTATCTATCTATTTTTATTTATATATTTATTCGGTTATTCATTAAAAAAATATTATTGTTATTCTTTCTGTTTTTTTTTTTTCTCGGTTCTACTTTTTTCCATATTTTTTTTTTTTTTTCCTCTTTGATTTCAACGTTTCTTTTCTTATCCACATATGTTCTTATCTTTTCCTTTGTTTCCTCTTCCTTCTTTTTCCTCCTTCTATTCCCCTTCATCTCCCCTCCCTCACTTATCTCTCCCTCTCTCTTCCCTTATCTATTTATCTCCTCTCACTTATTCCTTTTTTTCCTCTCCCCGTTTATTCTCCTTTATTGTCTTGCTCTTTCATTTACTTCTTTCTTTTCAATCCCATTTTTGCCTTTTATCTATCTTCCCTTCGTCTTCTTCCTTTCTCGCTTTCGTTCCTCTTCTCTCCTCCTGCCTTTCCCTTCCTCTCCACCTCTTCTTTCTTTTCTTTATCCGTTAATTTCTTGTTCTCTTGTTCTCTTATTTCTCTCCCCTATTTTCCCCATTTCCCAATTTCTTTCTCTACTTTTTTCCCCCACTCGTTCATCCCTCTCTTCGTTTCCCCTCTTTCTTCCGTCTTCCCCTTCCCCTCTTCTTCCCCCTCCCCTTCCCTTTTCTCCCTCTTCTTCGCCCATTTTTCACCTTTCCCCTCCTATTCCCTCGCCAATTCTTCCTTCTTCCTCCTCCCCTTCCCCCTCGCCCATTCTCCCCCCTCCCCCTCTTCTTCCCCCACCCATTCACCCCCTCCCCCTTCCCCCCTCTTCTTCCCCCGCCCATTCCCCCACCCCCCCTCCCCACCTCACCCTCTCTTCTTCCCCCGCCCATTCCCCCCCTCCCCCTCACCCTCTCTTCTTCCCCCGCCCATTCTCCCCCCTCCCCTCCTCTTCACCCCCCCATCCCATTCCCCCACCCCCCCTCCCCACCTCACCCTCTCTTCTTCCCCCGCCCATTCCCCCCCTCCTCTTCACTCCCTCTTCTTCCCCCGCCCATTCATCCCCTCCCCCCTTCCCCTCACCCTCTCTTCTTCCCCCGCCCATCCCCTCCCCCTCCCCCTCCCCACTTCACCCCC
>NC_061846.1:6974025-6984025 GCF_019202785.1 Penaeus chinensis
GGATATATCGTTTTATATACCTGCATACGTAATTATAAAAAAGGCCTCAATCTACCCATATCCACACTTATAAATATCTATGTAGACGCAAACTGATATTACGCTTCTAGTAGACAGATATGTAATTAGCACTGCAAACACAAAATTAATAAAAAAAAACAACGTAATATTGAAGCAGTACCTCGGTAATTCTTGGTACCACGAAGGCAGCTACCAAGACGCATTTCCTGCACCCAAGAAGGAAAAAAAAAACACGAAATATTGAAGCAGTACCTCGGTAATCCTTGGTACCACGAAGGCAGCTACCAAGACGCATTTCCTGCACCCAAGAAGGAAGGGTTTCGCTCGGTCCTCTGACAGGTCTAGCACGAAACCCTTCACTCTGTTAACCAAAGTGAAACCCAATGGATGACCCCCTCCAGAGCACAGACACGGACGCCTTCCAATCCTTGCCTTTCGTATCGGATGTTGAGGTTCGGTTTGTTGAAAAAAGGGGTTGGAGGTTATTTTGTTTACGTTTAGAAAGGGTCTCCGAGGTCCGGAAATAGATAAGGGTAAGCAGGATTTGGATTCGGGGTATTTCCAAACCGGAAGAATAGCGTTGGTCGAAAGCGAAGTCAGGAGCCAAGCATCAGGACGAGTGGGCCAGCGGCGGGAAGTTCACACAGCCGTCTACAAAGTATGAGCGACTGAGAGAGAACACGTAAGGTTTTTAAGCCTCAGCTGCTCTCGCGCCGGGCTGGGAAATGCCTCCAATATATATCTTTCTCTCGCTTTCGCTCCTGAGGTGTTATCAGCTACCTTATCAATTATCTTCTTCCAATAACCGAACGGGAAGCTGGAAGGCCGCCGTGATGGATGGCTGTTTCAAACTCGTGCATTCGTTGCTGACGTGAAAAAAAAATCTTTCGATGTAATCTTTGTTATTTTTGAGAGATAATTGCGTTAATGATTATTGTATTATTATTGATATACGTTTTAGTTCACTTTTTATAAGGATCATCACCTGTCGTCTCTGTAAATATATATTACAGAGATCACATATATATCCAAATATTTTATCTTTAAATAACATCAACAAAATACAACGAAAAACATAATTGAAAGAGAACAAAAAAAAAAAAAAAAAAAAAAAAAAAACATATAATTGTTCAAAATTACCAAATGCATCGAAAAGAACAAAAAAAATAAAAGAAAAGAAAAATATATTAAGGTTCGTAGCCGCCCATGTTTTACAAAGCACTAGACTCGTTTTAGGACCTCTGGGCTCACACGCTAGATGCAAGAAGGCAACTGTGCGGAAACGAATGAGGTGGAAAGGCAAAAAAAATGTTAGACAGAAAATTAACAATGTGGAAGAAATGGAGAGAGTGAGAGTGTGAGTGAGTGAGAGAGAGAGAGAGAGAGAGAGAGAGAGAGAGTGAGAGAGAGAGAGAGAGAGAGAGAGAGAGAGAGAGAGAGAGAGAGAGAGAGAGAGAGAGAGAGAGAGAGAGAGAGAGAGAGTGAGAGAGAGAGAGAGATAAAGAAACAGATAAATAATGTAATTTCCATTACCTTATTATGCAAAAACGATTTTTAGCAGAAAGC
Organism: Penaeus chinensis; assembly: GCF_019202785.1. NCBI lineage: Eukaryota > Metazoa > Arthropoda > Malacostraca > Decapoda > Penaeidae > Penaeus > Penaeus chinensis. Next base: position 6,975,613 of record NC_061846.1, read on the forward strand.
AAGGAATGTAAATACTGAAGATGATAACAACGAAAATTTAAGAAAGTCAGCAAAAAAAAAAAAAAAAAAAAAAAGGAAAACGCAAAAAAATATGGAAAAAATAAAAATAAAAATAATGATTATAAAACAGAATATCACAGAAAAATAAAAATAAGAGAAATAGATAGATAGAAAAGGAAGAAGAGGAACCGAGAAATACAGAAGAAAAGGAAACAGAAGAAAAAGGAAAAAGAAGAAAATAGAAGGAAACAGAAAAAAAACAGAAAAGTAAATAGAAGAAATAGGCGAAGAAAAGAAGAAGCAACAAGAAAGAAAAATCAAATAAAAAAATCAAGATAGATAAATAGAAAAGGTGGGAAAGTAGGAATCAAGATAAAGATAAATCAATTAAGAAAAAAAAACGAATAAGATAAAATGATAATGATAAATAGATCAATAAATAATGATAATAATAATAATAACAAATCTAACCGCAATCCTTTCGAAGAAAAACAAAACAAAACAAAAGTCTTTCTTACTCACTCATTATCCTCCTCCTCCCCCCCCCCACCTACCCCCCCACAGAAAAAAGAAAATCGGTCTGAGCATCACAAGTCCCTCCCTCCCTCCCTCTCCTCCCCCCCTCTTCCTCCCTCCTGTCCCCCCTCCCCTCCCTTCCTTCCTTCCTTCCTCCCTCCCTCCCTCCCTCTCCTGCCCCTCCCCTCCCTCCCTTCCTTCCTCCCTCTCTCTCCTGCCCCCCCCCCCTCTCCCTCCCTCCTATCCCCCCTTCTCTCCCTCCCTCACTCCCCCTCCCTCCCCTTCCCACCCCCCCCCCTTCTCCCTCCCTCCCCCCCCCCATCTTACCCCACAAAAAGGGAAAACTATTCTCATCGTGTCTCTCATGCCTCCTTTTCTTTACCTTTTCTTTTACATTACACTCTATTTATCACTTCTCCTCTTCTCCTCTTCCCTCCTTCTCCCTCGTTCCAGTCATCATCATCTTCTTCCCCCCTTATCCTCTCTTCCCTCACTCTCTGGTTTTCTTTATTTCTTTATTTTGTTTTATATTTTTCTTTATTTTGTTTTATTTATTTTATTTTTCTTTATTTTTATATTCTTTCTTTATTTTTTATTTCTTTCCCTCTTTCTCTTTTCTTCTTCTTCTTCTTCTTCTTCTTCTTCTTCTTCTTATTATTATTATTATTATTATTATTGTTATCTCTTTCACCTTATTTCTTCTTTCGATTTATATATATATATTTTTTTTTTTTTTGGGGGGGGGGTTGTTCCCCTTTTCTTATTTCTCTTCCATATTCCTCAATTCTTTCTTATTCACTCTTTCCTATTTTTCTTTTTCCTTCTCCTTCTTCTCTTTCCTCTACCCTCCTTTTTTTCCCCTTCTTCCTTGTCGTATCTCCTGTACACTTTATTCTCCTTCATTTCTCTTCCTGTCTTCCTTCCGTCCATTATTCCCTCGTTTCCCCTCTCTTCCCACCGTCCCTCCCTCCCTTCCCCCCACTCCCTCCCTTCCCTCCTTCCCTCTCTCCCTTCCTTTCCTCCCTTCCTTCCCTCTCTCCCTCCTTTCCTCTCTTCTTTCCCTCCCTCCCTCCCTTCTTTCCTCCCTTCCTTCCCTCCCTCCCTTCCCCCACTCCCTCCCTTCCACTCCCTCCCTCTCTCCCTTCCTTTCCTCTCTCCCTCCTTTCCTCCCTTCCCTCCCTCCCTCTCTCCCTCCTTCCCTCCCTCCCTTCCCTCCTCAATCCCGAACCCTCCTCCCATTCATCCCCCCTCCCCCCCCGCCCCTTTCCCTCCCTTCCTCCAATAATCACATAAGGGCCTACTCACCCCCCCCCCCCGCTTCCTTCACCCCTCACCTGCCAAAGGGGAAAAGAGGGAAGGGGGGGAAGGGGGCGGGGGGGAAGGGAGAGGAAGATCACGTGATTCCTATTCTCAAAGGTGTCTTTCAAGGGCCTCTCTCTCATCTCCCTATTCCCTCTCTTCTTTCTTTTCTTGTTCTTTTCTCTCTTCCTTTGTTTTCCCTCTGTCTTCTCCTTCCATCTTTTTTTCTCGTTTATCCTCTTCTGTTTTTTTGTCTCTTTCTTCTCTTTCTCTCTCTCTCTCTCTTTCTTCTCTTTCTTCTTCTCTTTCTCTTTCTTTCCTTTCATCTTTTATATCCGTCGAGTTTCCATTATGGCTGAACGTTATGGAATTCATGGTAGGAGAGAAGGAAGGAATATAGAGAAGGAGGGAGAGAAGGAGGGAGGAAGGGAGGATAGGAATAATGGGAAGGAAGGAGGGAGGAAGACAAGGAAGGAAGGAAGGAAAGAGGGATTAAATGGAGAGAGAGAGAGAGAGAGAGAGAGAGAGAGAGAGAGAGAGAGAGAGAGAGAGAGAGAGAGAGAGAAAGAGAGAGAGAGAGAGAGAGAGAGAGAGAGAGAGAGAGAATTAGGGAGGGAAGGAGGGAGAGAAGGAGATGGGAGAGCGTTGGCTAGAAAGAGATAATGAAAGGGAAGAGGATGATGAGAGTGGAAATGGAAGGAAGGAAGGAAGATTAGAGGGAGAGAAAGAGAAAAAGAAAGAAGGAGAGAGGCAGGTAAATAGGATGGAGAGGAGAGAGTAATAGAGATAGACAAAGAATGGTGAGAAATGAGAGGAAGAAGACATTAAGAAGGGGGAAAGAAGGAGAGAATGGGGGGGGGGAGGGGGAGGAGGGGGAAAAGAAATGAGGGTGGAAGGGGAGGGGAATAGGGGGAGGAGTGAGGTGAGGAGGGGGGGGGGGAGGAGAAGAACACATCTCGCCTCTAATTAATGATTTTCCTCCAACGTGATTTCATTCGCTCTACCATTCGCTTCGAGATTGATCGTCTGGCTGTGATTCCCTTCCCTTCCTCCTTTATCATTCTCTTTCTCTCTCATTCTCGTTCTCTCTTATACTTTCTTCTTCTTTCTCTTTCTTCCTTCACTCGCTCTACTTTTCTTTTCGTGCCTCTACCGTTCTCATTCTCTTTTTCTTCTTCGTCTCCTCTCTCTCTCTCTCTCTCTCTCTCTCTCTCTCTCTCTCTCTCTCATTCTCCCTCCCTCTCTCCCTCTCTCTTTCTCCCTCCCTCCCTCTCTCTTTCTCCTCTCTCTCTCTTTCTCCATTTCAGTCTCCTTCCTCCTCTACTTCTTTTTCCCCCATCTCTCTCTATTATACCCCTTCCTTCTCCCTATCCGTTTCTCTCTCTCCTTCTCCCCCTCTTCTCCCCCCCCCCCCCCCCTGATCTTGGCCATCGTCTTATCAGGTATTTGTGAAGACCGTAATTAGAGGGAGGAGAGGAGAAGCAAGGCAAAGAGAAAAGCTGGAGGGGGGAGGGGAGGTTGTTATATATCTATATAAATGCGGCATTGCATTATTCCGTCTTTCATTTATCTACATTTCAGGACGTCTGAATTCGGTTTAGAATTTCTAAATCATTTTCTACGGAGTGTAAAACCTCGCTATCATTATTCATGCATGAGTAGAAAGGTAATGTCTATGGAGCTAGTAAGATCCTAGTTGCACGTTCCTTGTAGTGAGTTGTGTGGTTGGTTTAGTACTGGCCCTCCTGTTTGATACCAGGAGTGACCTAGGAGGTTTGTTACATATCTATATCAAAACGGCATTGCATTATTCCACCTTACATATATGTACTTATATATATATATATATATATATATATATTTATATATATTTATCTATATATATATATATATATATGTATGCATGTATGTATGTATATGCATATATACATATATACATATACATATACATATAAATATGTATCTCTCTCTCTCTCTCTCTCTCTCTCTCTCTATCTTTCTCTCTCTCTCTCTCTCTCTCTCTCTCTATATATATATATATATATATATATATATATATATATATATATTATACATATTATATATAAACACACACACACACACACACACACACACACACACACACACACACACACACACACATATATATATATATATATATATATATATATATATATATATGTGTGTGTGTGATTATCATATTGAAATTCATAATGATGTAATGCTGATAATAACCATCATTACAATCACGATAATGGTAATAATGATTATGATAATGATGATGATAATAATAATGATAATAATGATGATGATTATTATGATGATGATGATGATGATGGTTATGATAACGATAATGATAATGGTGATGGTGATGGTAATAATGATATTAATAACAATGATAATAATGATAATAATATTAATAATGATGAAAATAAAGAAATGGTAATAATAATAATCATTATTTGTATAATATTTGTTATTTTTGTTCTTATCATTATCATGAAAAATAATATTAGTAATCATAGTAATTATTATCATGATATTTATTATGAATTTTATTATCAATACTATTGTAGTTATTATTATTATTATTATCCTATCATTATTGTTATCATCATTACAGCTATAATTATCATTGTCATTATTATTATTATTATTATTGTTATTATCATTATTATTATTATCATTATTATTATTATTATTATTATTATTATTATTATTATTATTATTATTATTATTATTATTATTATTATTATTATTATCATTATTATCATCGTTATCATTATTATTATTATCATTATTTTATTATCATTACTACCGCTATTATGATTATTATTATTATTATTATTATTATTATTATTATTATTATTATTATTATTATTATTATCATCATCATCACCATCATCATCATTACTATTATTAATATTATTGCTACTACTACTACTATTTTTTTTTATTATCATTATTTTTAATGATATTAATATCATTATCAATATCTTCATTGTTGATATAGTCTTGATTACTATCTTTATTATAATCATTATCAGTAGTATAATCGTTATTATTATCAATACTAAGTATTATTATTATTGTTGTTAGCATTATCATTATTATTGTTATTATCACCATAATTATTACAATCATTATCATTCTTCATTTTATTATTAATATTATCATTACGTTTATTACTATTATTATTCTCATTCTCTATATTTTTTTTATTATTATCAATATTATTATTATCATTATTATTATTATTATTATTATCATTATTATCGTTATCATAATTATTGTTAGTATTATCATTATCATAATTATTATCATTATTATTATTATTATCATCATAACTTTTAATTTCTTTATCAATAACCATAATAATTATCATTATAATCAGTTATTTTTTATTGGTAGTAGTAATTGTGATTTTATTTTCATTGTTACTATCATTATAATGATTATTATCATTATCATTTCTATCATTACTATTATTATCATTATTATTATCATTTTCATTACTGTTGCTTTCGTTATTACTATTGTCATCATTATCATTGTTATTATTATCATTATTATCATTATTTACTAATATCATTATCATTATCACAATCATTAATATTATTGTTATATCATTATTACTATTGATAATAGTGTTCGTGTTATTATCATCATTATTATTGTTATTACTATTATTAGTAGTATTACTAATATTAGTATTATATTTATTATCATTTCAATCATTCTTCTCCTTATTATTATTAATACTATTATTATCATTATCATTATTATTATTATTATCGTTATTGTTATTATTATTATTATTATTATAGTTATTGTTATTATCATTATTATTATCATTATTATTACCATCATTATTCTTATTATTATTATTCTATCATTATTATTATATTACTGTTGCTAAAAGATTATAATTATTCTATCATTGATACCTTATATCATTATTATCACGCCTCGTATAATTATTTCATCTAGATACGTTTTCTTACGAGTTTTATCCCGAAACAAAAGAAGCAAACAGACAAACAAACGGACATCGGGAAGCGCAATCTAAACTTCGCTGCCACATTTTAAAGGTTTCCCAAACACCACGCCTACAATAGCTTTCACTAAATCTATAGACGCTACAAGATCGGCTTTATTTCAACAACGTCAATAAAAGTTTGCCCAAAATGCCTTCTGTGATTAAGAAAAGTTTTATCCAGGGATGTTAACTAATTTTCCCACAGAAGTTTTCCAATGATCTCGACTGCAATGGCGGAGTTCCAAGTGTCCGAATCCCTGGGCGATGGCGAGGGCTTTACGCTCGCGAAGCCGTAGCCATTATCTGGATGTACCCAGGAGTTCGAAGGAGAAGAGAAACTTATATACACACTCGCACACACACATACACACACAGCACACACACACATATACACACATATATATATATATATATATATATATATGTATATATACACATCTCTCTCTCTCTCTCTCTCTCTCTCTCTCTCTCTCTCTCTCTCTCTCTATATATATATATATATATATATATATATATATATTTGTATATGTATGTATGTATGAATTGAGAGAGGCCTATGTCCTGCAGTGGAATGAATGGTTGTTAGAAAAAAAAATATATGTATGTATGTATGTATGTATGTATGTATGTATGTATGTATGTATGTATGTAAGTATATATGTTTTTACATATATAGCGATGCGAAAGCGAAGAAATAGAACAATTGAAAAACATACAAACAAACAAAAAGAACTTCAAAAAAATAATTTAGAAAGAGATATAATTTCCTCCGAGAAATGAATCACACGCACACACACCAAGACTTATGCGACGCCACATCCAACCTGACAGACAAACTATCCCGTATATAATAACCGGAATAATTAACAGGTAAAGCACCCTGCCAGGTAACAAAGAAAATACATATATAATGAAATCCAATACACGGAATGGTACAGCACCAGCTAATTCAGGAGATCGAGTTTTACCTTCGATTAAGTTTATCATTCAATAACAAATGGTCATCTCGAACGCCTGCATACAAGGGGAATCATAAATGAATTAATCTCTTAGTCGTTCCTTCAAGAAGAGGGTCAAAAACAAAAGACGGAAGGGGATTGGATCTGACACCAAGAGATCGGAATAAGTAATTAATTCTCTTCTTCTCGCAACCAATCTGCTCTCCTTTTCCCCCCTTTCCTCCTATATTACGCAGGGAATCCACGCTCCGATAAAAAGCGAGATGAGGACTGACATTTTGCACTGTTATCATGCAATGGATTATGGTTTTAGGGAGTTAAAAAAAAGAAGGGGGGGGGGGGGGAGAGAAAGCAAAAAAGGGAATTGCAGAAGGAAGGTTGCCATTCCCTTGCTTTGTCTGGAGTCAAAAAGGGTTTCCAGAACTTAAGACCCCTTTTTCATGATCTTATTTACGTTTTACCTATCTATTTTTTTTTTTTTTTTATCTTCAACTGGGTCTTCATTTTGTATTTTTTTGAGCTGGTGGAAATCTTAATATGAAATGGCAATGTAGTCCAAACTGAGACTAATACGAAAGCGATGCGATGGATTTCTTAAAGTGGGTTCATCGTTAGGGCTAACAAGCTCCTCGATAACGAAAATGGCGCAGTCCAACTCGCCAGCCTCCAAGACAACAAGAAAAAAAAAAACCTTATACGACCAGCAAAGAAAACAACGCCATTACGTCAAACAAAGCTAAACAGAGGACACGAACAAAGACAGCAGAGCAAGGAGCAAGAACAACGCCAAAGAAAAAAGAAGAGCAGAGAGAGAACACACGAGCACGAATCCGAACGACGGACAACAAGAACAAGGGGAGTCGTAATGGAGAACAACAATACGTCGCGCCTTCGCTATCAGCCACCACGAGCTTTGTACAAGACTTGTGGGATCGGCTGGGGATTTGCAGCAAATTAATGTTGGAACCAAGATGGCGGCTACGCTCCAAGTTCACTAATGATAATGGTCCCACTGAGCCCTGTTGATGGCGGGGGGAATTGGCAGCCCGGTTCTCGCCGCGTTCCACACCATTCGGACCAAACCATAAGGAAATGCTCCGTAAATCGTGCTTAGCGGACGCGGAACAGCCGTGGATCTCCTCGCACCTCCGAGTGGAGTTTAATCCCTTTACTTACCTTGCAAGAACGAGTACCTACTGCATGCGGATCAATGCGGATTCAGCCGACCGAAGTCATCGACGAACGCTCCTTTCTGGGAAGTCTTGGCGCCTGTAAGCGGGTCTTCAGCTAGGATTTGTTGGAGCTGTCTACTTTACAACAACTTAGGGAGACTTCGTTTCAATTAATGGCCTGCTTCTCTCCTTTTTACCAAGGCGCTGCGATGGAAAATGAGAATTGATTGTCAGCTGCAAGTGGAAGATTTCTGCTTGGTGTGTGTGCGGACGTGACCGGTGGTATGGAAGAGGGAGAGAGAGAAAGGAAGAAAGAGGTAGAGAGAGAGAGAGAGAGAGAGAGAGAGAGAGAGAGAGAGAGAGAGAGAGAGAGAGAGAGACAGACAGACAGACAGACAGACAGATAAACAGAGAGAGATAGAGAGAGA
>NC_061846.1:6991525-6994025 GCF_019202785.1 Penaeus chinensis
TTTTTTTTGTTTTTTGGTTTTTTATGGGTTTTTTTTTTTTTTTCTTTTTTTATCCCCTACACGTTACTCTCACTAGGACCCAGAGGCCGGGCGGGGGAGGTCGGGGGGAAGCGTATCTATGGGATGTGGATGGGGAGTCTTTTTGGGATTATGAGGTGAGGGTGTATGGTTGGTTGGTTGTGTGTATTGGGTTACTAGAGGTGGCGGGAGTTTAGTTGTTTGGGGGTGGCGTTGTATAAAAGAAAAATTAGGAAATTAAAGGGGGAATGGGGGGAAGGGGGGAGAGGGAGTTGGAAAGGGCGGGGGGGAAGAGGGAAGGCGGGGGGAGGGGGGGGGCGGGGGGGGGAAGGAAAAACAAAGGGTAGGGAGGGAGGGGAAGGGTGGGGGGGGGGAATGGGGGGTGGTATATGGTAAGTAATATATTATTTTTAATGGAATTAGAGGGGGTAGGGGGGAGGATAGTTAAATAATTTTATGAGAGGAGGGGTATCAATACGGTTGTGTGGTGGAGGTGGGGGGAGGGGGTTTATAGATGGTTGGATATTAAATAGTGGGGGGTAAGGGGGGAGGGAGGGGAGGATTTTTATCGGGTTTTGAAGGGGTAATATATGCGGGGTGTAAGTGGGGTATTGGAAGGGGGGGGTTTGGGTAATGTAATTTGTAGGTGTGGATGGGGGTGTTGGGAAATTTTTGAGGGGGATTGGGGTTTTTTTGTGATGATTGTTGGGTGGGTGGCGTAGTGGGTGGTTTGGGGGGTGCGAGTGTTGTGGGGGAGGAGGGGGGTGGTGGGTCGGGCGTGGGGGTGTTGGGGCGTTGCGGAGTGAGAAGGAATGTCGGTGGGTGGGGAAAGGGGTGAAGTAGAGTGTGGGGGGGGGGGTGGATGAGAAAGTGGGGGGGGGTGGGGGGGTGGATGAGTGAGTGGGAGTGCTGGTGGGGGGTGTTGAGGAAGAAGGGAAAGGAGAGAGTTAGTGGGGACGAGTGCTTGTGAGTGAGTGCGGTGGGGTGTGGGTGGGTGAGTGTGCGTTTAGAAGTTGGTGTTGGGTGTGGGGGGGGTGGGGGGTGGTGTGGGGGGGGGGGGGGAGGGTGGGGTGGAGGAGGGGAGGTGGAGAGGTGGAGTGTGAGTGTGTTTGGTGGTTGGGTGGGGCGCGGGATGATTGAGTGGGAGGCAGATAGTTTTGTGGAGGGAGTGGGCTCGTCTATCTTTTATTCTATTTTTTGTTTTCATGATGTATTCTATTTCGTTAGTTTGTTTTTGCACCGAGCCGCGAGACTGCTATCTATTCTATTTATTCTATTTTAATTTTTATTCATCTATCCTCTATTTCTATAGTTATTCTTCGTCTATCTCTATTATCTATCTTATTTAATCTAATATTTTATTTTCATTTATCTATCTTTATTTCGATAGTTATTCGATCTATTTTCTCTTCTATTTTTTTATCTATTTTCTGACTTTTAAGTTAATCTATTTATGACGTTGACCGTCGAAGTTTGAATTGGGTAGTGTAGTTTTTTAGTGTAGGGTTGAGTGTACTTTTGTTGTTTGCGGCGTTGGCGCGGTTTCACGATATAGGGCTTTGCTAATATAATGTCTTACATGCTTATGGGGAAAGGAAAAAAATATTTAGTATAAAATAATTTTTTATTTTGGGGGGTTTATGGGTTTTTTTTTATAATTTTATTTTACATTTTTGATATATTTTTAAATTTAATTTTTTATTTTTTTTTATTATTCTTATTATTTTGAGATTTGATTTTTAATAAAAAATTTTTTATTTTGGGGAATATTTTTAAGATCAGAAAAAAAAGATGATAATATTATATATTTATGATGTATGAATTTTTTTTAAAGTTTTAAAATTTTTTTAAATTGCTATTAAATGAAATAAGTTTTTTTAAAAGTAAAATATAATCGTAATAATAATTTTTTTTTATAATAAAAATTTGAGGATAAAATATTGATTGTGTTTCATAATGATATATTGATAATTTGATAATAATAGCAATAGCAATAATAATAATAATAATAATAATAAAAAACAACAAAAATGACGATAAATGGTGATAAAAATTTAAAATAATAATAATAATAATAATAAAAAAAAATAATAACAACAAAACAAAAAATGATGTTGATGATGATGATATAATAATAATAATAAAAATTAATAAAAATTTAATATTTAATAATATAATAAAAATAATAATAATAATAATAATAATAATAAAATAATAAAAATAAAAATCATAATAATAATAAAAAATAATAATAATAAAGATAATAATAATAATAATAAAAATTAATAATAAAAATAATAATAATAAAAAATAATAATAATGAAAAAAAATTAATATTAATAATAAAATAATAAAGATAATAAAATAAATAATAATAACAATAATACAAATAAAAATGATGATAATAATAATAATAGTAATAAAAACAATGACAATAATAATAAGAAGAAAAAGAATTAGAAATTAAAACAAAATAACAATA
>NC_061846.1:6996525-6999025 GCF_019202785.1 Penaeus chinensis
ATTATTATTATTATTATTATTATTATTATTATTATTAGTGTTATTATTATTATTATTATTATTATTACTACTACTATTAATATTGTTATCATTGTTGTTATCGTAATTACTATCATGATTATTACTTCATTACCATTCGCATCATTAATATTAATATTACTATTTTAATTTGCTGTTTAACATTTATATCATAATCATTATCATTTTTATCATTATTGATATAATTATCATTATTGTTATAGTTATTCTTTTTATCATTAATATTATTAGTATTATTACTACTACTACTACTACTTCTACTTATTATCCTCATTATCATCATTATCGATATAATAATTATTACCATTAGTATACATTTACATTTGATATTATTGATAAAAAGTTCTAATCTCTCTAAAAGAATTTCTTAAAAGGAAAGAGAAAAATTCCTTACCCTCTACCGCTATATCTACCACACGACCACAGTAATCCCCCTCCCCCCCCCCCTCTCCCCTCTCCCCTCCCCCTCCCCCCCAGCCACTTCTACTTTACACCCTCTCTATCACAGTCTCCAACCCCCGCCCCTCCCCCCCTCCTCCCCACCATTCTCATTTAGTGGAGCTATCTCTCTCCCCAATATCATAATCCTTATTTTATCTTTTCTTTCTCCCTCTTCTTCTTCTGCTTCGTCTCTCTTTTCCTTTTCTTCGTTTATTATTTCTCCTTTGTCTTAATTTTCCTTTCTCTTTCTTTTCTCTTCTTCGTTATCTTATTCATTCCCTTCCATTTCTTTTCCCTTTTCCATCTCTCTTCTCTCTTTTCCTTTTCTCTCTCTCTCTCTCTCTTCTTTCCGATTTTTCTTCTTAATTTTCCATATCTCTCTGTCTACTCTCTTCTTCTCACTTCTACTCCGTCTCTCTCTTTCCTTTCCTCACCTCCTTTCCTCCCCCGCCTCACCCCCCACCCCCCCAGCCCCCACCCCACCCCAACCCGCAAGGACCAGGCCTAATAGCGGTGTAAATAAGCCAATGAGGATGTCAATATAATGAAAACTGATCTAATCGACGGCAGACTGGTAGAATCCCCTCCCCTCCCTCCCTTCCTCTTCCCCTCGTCCTCCCCTCCTCAGTGTTCTCGCTTTCCCCTCTTTCTTCTCCCCTTTCCGTTCTTGTTTCCCCTCTTTTCAGTCTCCTCTTTCTATCTTCTTCTCTTTTTCTCGTCATGTGAGGCTCCTTTCTCTCTCTCTCTCTCTCTCTTTCTCTCTTTCTCTCTCTCTCTCTCTCTTTCTCTCTCTCTCTGCTCTCACTTTTTCCTTACCTATGTCTTCTCTCCTCTCTTCGTCTCCCATCTTCCCTACGATTACATCTCTTCGCTTCACTACTTGCCTCCCACATCCCCTTTTCATTTCCCTCTCTTTCCCTACTCTCTCCTTCTCTCCCTGCTAGTTTCCCTTTCCTTTCCTCCTCTCGTACTTCCCTTTCGGTCCCCTCTCCTTTCCTACATCCCCCCCTCTCTCTCTCTCTCTCTCTCTCTCTCTTTCTCTTTCTCTCCTTTCCTTCATACCCCTCTCTCCTTGTCCCTTTTCCTTTCCTCTCCTCCTCTCCCATCTTCTTTCCCCCCACCTCCCCCTCTCCCCCACCCTCTTTCTTGATGGGCGTCCTTTCAAATTTCCTTGAGAGGGCCAATTCACGTCTGTTACCCCCCCCCCCCACCCCCTACCCCCTACCCTGCCTCCCCAAAACATAGCCTTTTAACTAACCTCAAAAATTTCAGGAACATTTTGATGCTGTATGGAGTGGATATACTGACTAAAAAAGAGAAAAAAAAGCTTAATAATTGAGTACTTTGTTGCATTTATCTTGGCAGTGAATCGCTCTTATAAAATAATTTTGAAACAAATGTGCCCTGGTGTATTCAGATCCTCTTGTGCCCCTTAAAATTCTTGCTGTGTTTGATTTTAACTTTGAGTTTACGCAAATTTTGAAAATGCAAATAAACATTTTAATCCTTAGGTTTTTTTCGATTTTTTTCTAATGCAAAAAATGGGTCTTGGGGATCTTTATTCATCAAAGTTGAGATTGCAAGTTCTCCTAGAAGCCATATTATCCAAACGATCATTTTTCACTTGGTCTGTTTAGATATATTATTATCATCATTTCTAACTAAACAGAGCATTAAAAACAGCCTTTAATTCCTGGAAAAATAGATAATTTTGATTTCTTTAGTTTCCGTTCCATTTATTATTATAGAGTAGGCACACTGCAATGGTTTAAGTTCATCGTATGATTCAAATGAAGGCATAAGTAAGCTTTGCAACTCACACAAAAATAAACTCTTTGGTCGTGGCAATTCAAGAACTAAAAATGCTCCACCAATAGCAATAAAAAATCACAATGGAGAAAACGCTTCACATTTCAAAATAATTTCTATTAGATTTACAATCACACGTAACCAATACTTATATCAAGAATATAATCAATATAGAACACTGACAAACCTGAGTGGAAAAATCTATGTAAAA
>NC_061846.1:7004025-7006525 GCF_019202785.1 Penaeus chinensis
CTCATCAAAACAACACAGAACTAGATTGTATTGAAGTCCATTATTATTATAATTGTTATTAATTGTTGTTGTCTCTGTTGTTGTTGCTGTTGTTGTTATTATTAGTGTTATGATTATTTTATCATTGTTATTATAATTATTATTATTATTATTATTATTATTATTATTATTATTATTATTATTATTATTATTATTATTATTACTATTATTATTATTATTATTATTATTATTATTATTATTATTATTATTATTATTATTATTATTATTATTATTATTATTATTTTTATTATTGTTGTTGTTATTATCATTTTTATTATCATTATCATTATCATTATCCTTATCATTATCATTATCATTATCATTATTATTATTATTATTATTATTATTATTATTATTATTATTATTATTATTATTATTATTATTATTATTATTATTATTATTATCATTATTATTATTATTATTATTATTATTATTATTATTATTATTATTATTATTATTATTATACTATTATTATTATTATTATTATTATTATTATTATTGTTATTATTATTATCATCATCATCTTCATTATTATCATCATCAGTTACTATAATAATAATTATTATCATTGTTATTATTATTATTATTATCTATATAATCGTTATTGTTATTGTTGTTGTTATTATTATTATTATTATTATTATTATTATTATTATTATTATTATCATTATCATTGTTATTGTTGCTGTTGTTGTTGTTGTTATTGTTATTTTATTAATACTATTATTATTATTATTATTACTGTTATCATCATTATTATTATTATGACTACTACTACTCATATTATTATTAAAAATACTATTTCTATTATAATAATGATAATGATAAAAAAATATATATTATTATCATTATCATAATATCTATATAATCGTTATTATTTTTTATTATTATCATTATCATTATTATTATGATTATTATTATTATTATTATCATTACCATTATTACCAATATTAGATGTAGTACAGTTGTTATTATCACTATCAGTATTATCACTAATACAAAAAGTGTTAGTAGTATCATCGAATTGCATCATCATTATTATGAATGCTTTTGAAATTACACTGCCATTGTTACTGTTACTGTTGTTTTCACTATCATTTTCATTGTTATCATTATTTCCATTGTTCCTGTATGTTTTGTAGCTACCGTTGTTGTTATTAGTGTTGTTTATGTCATCGTTACCAATATCATACTTGTTATTACAAATATACTGATACTGTTATCTGTAGTATTATCATTATCGCTAGTATTATAGTTACTAGCAGTGATATTATCAATACCAAAACTAGTATTATCATAATTACTGTCACAGTTATTTGTATTGTTATCAGTGAGGTTTTTGGTTTTTGTCATTATAATATATATATATATCTATATTTCCTTTATATTTATCATGATCATTACAGTCGTGTTATCATTATTATTATTATTAATTTAACTTACAACAAGCTTTATAGAGAAAAGAAAATGTCATTCAGATATATTTTGATTTGGCTCAGAGAAGGTTAAAGAAAAATCCTTAAACGAGATTTCATATTCAATAAAGTAAAAATATCAGCATTATCTTTTAACTGTATTAGCATTATAAAAGACTGATATTCATGCTAATAAATAGAAGGAAAATTAGTTGTTTTACTCTTCCAGGGAATCAAATAATCAACAGCCATACAAAGATCTGAATATTTGCATCATCATTAACATCCATGACATACACCTCTCTATATAAACACACTTGCAAAAGAACTTTAATAACAAAAAAAAAAAAAAAATCGAAAAATCACTCTCTAGGAAAGAAAATGAGAATAAAATCTTGACCTGGCACTCTCTAGGAAAGAGAGCGAAAATAAGATCTTGACCCGACACTCTCTTGGAAAGTAAAATAGAACACAATTTTGAACCAGCACTCTCTAGAAAGAATAAAATGAGAGTAAAGCCTTGGCCCAGCACCCTCTAAGAAAGAAAACGAGAGTAAAATTTTGACCAGGCATTCTCTAGGAGACGAAACGAAGAAAACAAGATGGAGATATTGACCCAGCACTCTCTAGAAAGAAAAACGAGAGTAGAATCTTGACCTGGCACTCTATCAGAAGGAAAGCGAGAGAGTAAAATCTTGACCCAGCAATCTCTAAACAAGAAAAGAAGAGAAAAAAACACCAAACTTTCAAATATGTTCAAAATATCCTGAAAATCGACTTGGTTCTCTTAGTCTGAGGATGCATATGGTTCAGAACCTCGGCCACCTGTGTCTTCAGTTCCCCCACGTCCTTCACAGCAGACTTCAGCTCAGCCATATCAGTCAGCATGGCTTTCATCTCGCCCAGGTCGTTCATGGCTGAGTTGAGGCTGAGGACTTCTCTCCGGAGGGTCTCCATTTCGTCGACCTGTTTGTTGTTATTGTTATCATAATTATCGTTATTATTATGATCATAATCATTGTTAACATGGTCATCATTATTACCAT
>NC_061846.1:7026525-7029025 GCF_019202785.1 Penaeus chinensis
TCTCTCTCTCTCTCTCTCTCTCTCTCTCTCTCTCTCTCTCTCTCTTCTCTCTCTCTCTCTCTCTCTCTCTCTCTCTCTCTCTCTCTCTCTCTCTCTCTCTCTCTCTCTCTCTCTCTCTCTCTCTCTCTCTCTCTCTCTCTCTCTCTCTCTCTCTCTCTCTCTCTCTCTCTCTCTCTCTCTCTCTCTCTCTCTCTCTCTCTCTCTCTCTCTCTCTCTCTCTCTCTCTCTCTCTCTCTCTCTCTCTCTCTCTCTCTCCTCTCTTCTCTCTCTCTCTCTCTCTCTCTCTCTCTCTCTCTCTCTCTCTCTCTCTCTCTCTCTCTCTCTCTCTCTCTCTCTCTCTCTCTCTCTCTCTCTCTCTCTCTCTCTCTCTCTCTCTCTCTCTCTCTCTCTCTCTCTCTCTCTCTCTCTCTCTCTCTCTTTCTCTCTCTTTCTCTCTCTCTCTCTCTCTCTCTCTCTCTCTCTCTCTCTCTCTCTCTCTCTCTCTCTCTCTTTCTCTCTCTCTTTCTCTCTCTCTCTCTCTCTCTCTCTCTCTCTCTCTCTCTCTCTCTCTCTCTCTTTCTCTCTCTCTCTCTCTCTCTCTCTCTCTCTCTCTCTCTCTCTCTCTCTCTCTCCCCCCTTCGTTCTCTTTCTCTTTATGGCGTAACAACTAATTATCACATAAAAACAAAATAAAAAACAGAAAGCTTTACCTGATGTGAATAAGATAAATAAGCTTATTTCCCTCCCTAGCTATCTGCTCAGACGTGGGAATCGAGCTTACATTTTTACATATATATTTGACATAATACATTATTCTGTGACTATTGTAATTGTATATGGTAAGATAAAAATAAAAATATTATGGTCTGAAAGACTGTATCACATGGCATTCCAAGATATTGTTCTCAAGTGTTCTTTATTACAGTATACATCTAGATTTATCTGCACTTCCTCACCGTGCAGTTGCCAGTACATTCTGTAACCTAAAAGTATTCTGGCAATACCCACGTCACATTGTCTGGTTTGACTTCGGTGCCACCCATAGGAGGGCTTGCTATCTCTATACTGATCGTAGTGCCTTATGGTACAGCTTTCAGGCCCTTGATTGTTTGTCCGATCTACTAGTTTATTCTTATGAGGACATATGTGCAACCCTATCAAGAGGCATCTCAAGATCTATGTTCACAGTATCTTTGCTGTAGGCTTCCTTCGCCAATTTGTCTACGTGGTCGTGCTTGCTTATGCCAACATGAGATGGTATCCATACAAATTGAATGTTGATATTGCGCTCTATTCTATAAGTTACGTTACGCTTACAGCAACTCACAATTTCCTCATCGCCGCCTGCTTTGAAAGAATTTAATGTCCAAAAAGCACTTTGAGAGTCAAAAAACTACTCCAGAGCCCCGAGTTATTAAGAATTCCGTTGTAAGGAGTATAACTGCCAACTCCGTTTGTGTAGTGCTTGCCCAATTTTCGCAAGCACCACCAGCTTTATATCCAGACTGTACGGATCCGTCAGCGTAATACTCGTATACATCATTGCCCTTAGATTCTGTGTATTCCTTTATCGTTGTTAACGCAATTTGTTTTAACACGCAGTTATGTACACTGTTTTTTGTGGTAAACATGTAAGGTGCACGATCAATGTTGAATTTTTCCATGGTGGAATGAATCGACCTTTTGGTATTTTACTAATTGGGACAGTGAGCTATGTATTGTTCATGAAGATATCAGAGGGCGTGTGTGTGTGTGTGATTAGTCAAGTTTGCTTGCGTGATTTTATGTTGCAGTTGTTTTTGGAAATCTGAAAAATACATAGGTTCCCTCAAAGCTTTGACCCCAAATATGGTGGAAATGAATATTATTCTACCAGAAATGAATGTAAGCTTCGTTATGATCTCATGTTCATTATCCTTGCTGTTCTCGGGGCGCCGAGGATAATCCTCATAGCTTCATTTTACACTACCTCCAAGCTATTTATTTCTCATCCCTTACACTAAAACAAGTGCAGTGCATGGGAGTCTACTAATGTAAAACAGTCTAGCGAGCTTAACATTGACGCAATATTCTCTCCCGACAAGAACTTTCAACCATTTCTCCCAGAGTCTCTTCTTTAGAGAAATGATCAGATTTGCATAATTTACGTTCACCCCGAGATCTCTATACTTATGCCACATGTCAAGCTCCTGGTCACCTATGTGAAGAGCGGGTACGGGTATGATACATGGGTTGAGAGTCATTGTTTTCTCATGAGCCGTTGTTGTGAGTGTCGAGAGTTATTTGCATCCTCTCTTGTGATGACGCTTTGACACATCAGCGTAGCATGTAATGGATTCAGCATCCCTGAGTGAAATATCTGCCACCAGCTTGTGCATGAGGACATTGAACAGCATAGGGTTGAGACTCCTCCCTGTGGTGTCCGAAGCACAAACGAAGGGGAACTTGTCACTCCCCTAAACAAGACACTTGCAGATCAGTACGAAAAATACATTCTAATCCAGCTCAATGATTTACTCCG
>NC_061846.1:7039025-7044025 GCF_019202785.1 Penaeus chinensis
TACTTTTAACATTACTACTGCTACTACTATTGCTATGGTTACTACTATTGCTTCCCATACTGTTACTGTTCTTACTGCTATAGCTACTAAAACCACTACCGCCTATGACTACCACCACTACTATTAGTAGTACTATTGTCATTGCTATTACTGCTACTGCTACTATACCACTACTAAATATGATATTACCATTGTTCCTGTCGATATATTTAAATTCTTATGTAAGAGGATAAGTGTGTTTAAGTAATTTTCAGAAAAGAAAAACTTTTATGCTGTGTGTTTCCTACTTAGTATGAATTAATTACTTTAAAAGCGACCTTGTTGGCTCTTTTTGTTAATAGGATTATGAACCTCCGCATTCAATGGTCTCTTTCACGCAATACTTTTTGTCGTTCATTCATCATTTGTTAATTACGGAGGTGAGTGTTAATCTTCTTACACTGCGAGAAATATTAATTGAATAGTCGAGAGCCTTCTGTTGAGATAATGAAATGAATAAATGTGAAGGTAAAAATATCTTTTCAAAGTTAAGGAACCGATGCGAAAGTCCTTCTGTAGTTTCGAATTTATACAGCGCAAGGTATGAGGACATTCATATACATAATTGCATGTATATATATATATATATATATATATGTATATATATAAATATGTATATATATGTACACACACACACACACACACACACACACACACACACACACACACACACACACACACACACACACACACAGACACACACGAGTTTTTTTTTTTCACGAGTTACCCATAGATGCCATATAAAAAATAATAATTTTCCTTCTCACTTACATGGGTAACTATACCACTGCAATAAAATATTTGAGAACTAACGGTGAATCAAGGAACGTTTTGTCGTGTCTATCTGTTCTATATTCCATGCACTTAGACCTCATATGGAGGCTGAAAAAAAGATAAAAAAGAGAGAGAAGGGAAGGAAGAGAGAAAGGGTGGGGGTGAAGGAAGAGGGAGAAGGGAGGGAGGGAGGGAGGGAAAGAAGGAGGGGGAGAGGAAGGGAGGAGAAGTAAACAGACAGATAGACAGACAGGTAGACAGACAAACAGACAAGCAGGTAGATGCAAAGATAGACAGAGTGAGAGAACATGATTCCCAACCAATATTAATAATAGTTTCCAATACCTTTCCAAAACTTCCCAGAGCTATAACGAAAGATTTCATAACGAATTATAGTTAAAAAATGTCCCGATCGCCTTACAGTCTCCATTTTCTCTTCCGACATAAAGTGACCGATAAACGAAACGCCATGACGAATAAAAGTGAAAATATTAAAACAACTATCTTTTAAACACCGACTATGTATAATCCCTTTGAATTTTAAGATTGATTTTTATTATGTAACATGGAAGCAGGCGCGAGTGATTAAACATAATTACGGTAATGGATAAAGCTTATTATTCACAAATTAATAGAAGCTGACAGGTAATTAATATGAATATACAATGCAGAACTCTAAAACACTGCATAATGAGATTACGGAAATTTGAACGAAAAGAAAAACGTTGCTCATTATACCTTTTAGATTTGAATATTCAAAGAGATGCTAATGTTGCACACAATTTGCAATTATGAACACGTATGGAACAAGAAGAACTGTAAGATTTACCACATTCCTCGATATGAGCCAATGATCAGCATGGATTGAAAAGCATCTTTGAGAGAGAGAGAGAGAGAGAGAGAGGGAGAGAGGGAGAGAGAGAGAGAGAGAGAGAGAGAGAGAGAGAGAGAGAGAAAGAGAGAAAGAGAGAGAAAGAGAGAAAGAGAGAAAGAGAGAGAGAGAGAAAGAGAGAAAGAGAGAAAGAGAGAAAGAGAGAAAGAGAGTAAAAGAGAAAGAGAGAAAGAGAGAGAGAGAGAGAGAGAGAGAGAGAGAGAGAGAGAGAGAGAGAGAGAGAGAGAGAGAGAGAGAGAGAATGGAGGGGAGGGCGAGAACGAGAGGGAAAGAGAAAAACTGATGCTAAGGCGTAATCAAGAGATATTATGTTATAAAAAGGAAAAAAGACGTTTTGACACACAAAAAAAAACACTCTATGTAAAAATAATAATAAGATTATATCATAACGACTCAAAGTCTTCTACACTATTATTATAATACTATGAATTGTATATTATCCTAATTAACAGATATGGAATTATACCAGGACTAGATTAGTTGTTGATTGAAAGACCTGCAAAATGATTACTTTATGAATAAAATAATTTTCTCGCGTATCAAAATATGATACACATAACCAGTAAAAAATGCAAACAAAGATAATTAAATAAAGTAAACTTTATTGCTTCGTATTTGTCTATATTCTCTATATTTTCGTTAGTTGTTTGTAACACTTTGGTCAAAATTATAACTTTTTTTTTCATTATTGCTAAAATACAGCCAATCTCGTTTTCTAAAAGGCAGGGGATAAAGGCCATGATTTTGCATTCAATGTAAAAGGTAGCAAGTTGTAAGTGTTTCCTCCCATTAGAGCAAATGACTAAGCGTTCTTTATGCAGAACATCGTAATACATGTCAAGATTAGGTGAATTATCTTCCTTTCGATGCCGGTGCGACAATGTACGAAGCTTTATATCGATGTGATCAACATTCCCTCCCCTCTTAGGCTGCATACAATTTGCAAATATGAAACAAGCTAATGGTCAGCATACATTCCAAAGGTATCTTGGTTATCAGAACTCAATAGATGGGCTATCAGTGCGATAATCTACGAAGGTTTATATCGCTTTGATCAACACCCCCTCCCTCCCCCCTTCCTAAGAGTTTGAATTATAACACTCAGTGAATCATATCGAGCATATCAACATTCTATTCTATTCTTTCTCTCTCTCTCTCTCTCTCTCTCTCTCTCTCTCTCTCTCTCCCTCTGTCTCTCTCTCTCTCTCTCTCTCTCTCTCTCTCTCTCTCTCTCTCTCTCTCTCTCTCTGTCTCTCTACTCATGAATAATCTCTCAATCTTGGAAATAGATCTTGCTTGTCTGTGCCTTAGGTGACGACCCCGCTGCCAATCCTACTGTAAAGGTGTTTTGATCTTTATTGAGGGTATGGCATCTCTTAGAACAAGATTTCTTCACTTCGGTTTCATCACACTGTTGTCCCATCTCCGATTTAGCCTGAGTTTCAGATTGATGGATGTATCTTTTAATAAATGAATGAATAAGTAAATAGCCAAATAAATGAATATGTATGTATACAAACAGATTATTGCACTCGCTTTTAACTTTGTATGGCACCCCGTTTTCTCCTGCGCGGTACTACTTTAGTTATCCCGGCGCCCGTTTTCTATTGTCCTCCCTTTTTGTTATTTTAATTCTGTCTCATGTTATTTCCTTCCAGTTCTGTTTTTGTTGAATGCATTTGATTTGTTTTCTAAGTCTTTCGTTATATTTTGATTTCATTGTGAATTGATTTAACTTATATTCTTCTAAGTCATATCTTTTCATGTTTTATTCTAACTCATCTGTTATGAGTTTTGAATATGTTACGTTCTCACATACTGGTTTTGTTGAGCCTCGCTTTTTCAGTCATTGCTAAGCTTATTTTAATATCTTTCAATGTGGATTTCACCGAGCTGTGTATTGTTTTAAACTCTTACCTATTATTATACTGTAGTTTATTGTTTTTAAATGCTCATATCCTTATCATCTTTGCTTTTACTGCTGTTATTGTTTTAACTTCTCTTTTTAGTACCAAAGTTTTTACTGAATCCTTTATTTTTACTATTGTTTGAGCTTCTGCTTACCTGTTATCGTTCTAAATACTCGCTTTTACTTCTACTTTTACTCAATCTTTTTCTCTTACGATTTCAGTTTTTAGTGCTGTTTTTAACTATTGCTTACCTGCCATCGTGCTTTAGAGTTGTTTTATTTCTGTTTTTACTATTTTTGCTGCTTTTACCTAATCTTACCTGTATTTTACCATGTTTTTTCTTTCTCCCTTTGTCTGCTTCTATTACTACTACTTCGACTATTATTCTTATCTCCTTGCTCACCACTACCTTTTGTTTATTTTTGTTATATGTATGAAAATGACTCCGACTGTTATGAAGCACTACCCAATCAATAGTATCTGTAGAAGCCATATCAAATTTATTTCCTCAGAACCTGGACATTCGGCCGCTACTATCTTTTAGCTTTCAGTATTTTTCTTCTTTTTTTCCTTACGAGGAGTGAACGGGAGCCCCCTTATTCCTCTGTACTTGGTCCCTAAGCCTCCTCTGCTTCACAGGAGTGTTCTGGGCTTCTCTCCCACGAATATCATCTGGCCTTAAGCTAGGTGTGAACCTTACAATATGCAAACATAGGAATAAACTTGTATATACATACATTGATAGATAAATGCGTATATACACATACAGATGAAAAAAATATGTATATATTATATAAACAGACAGATAACTAGATAAGTCAATGAAAATATAAATAGTTAAGGGTTTCATATTGAAAGTTCAAGGCCAGATAAACCGCAGACGACTTCAGAACTATTTTTATCAGAGCCTAGGCATCCTTCTCCTCAGAAATGTATATAACAAGTAATCTCAAAGACGAAGCTGAAGTGCTCAGTTTTTTTTTTTTTTTCTGGATTTGCATACTGTTCTAGGGCTCTGCAGGGCAACTGGATTCCTTGTATCAGTGTGCTAATAGTTAATTTTCCGGTAAATTAATTATTTTGATTGTTTGTCTGTTTGTACTAATTAGTAATAATAATGATAATGATGGTGAGGATAATCATTATCAGAAGAGTAATGCTGACGAATGATAATCACTCCTTTTTATCCTTAATCTACGTTTTCCTCCTTCTACTGTCATATTTTTCTTCATTCTCCTATGTCTTACTTTTTTCATTCATTGATTCCTAATCATAGTCAGTCT
The DNA here is from genome assembly GCF_019202785.1 of Penaeus chinensis. NCBI lineage: Eukaryota > Metazoa > Arthropoda > Malacostraca > Decapoda > Penaeidae > Penaeus > Penaeus chinensis. The sequence goes on from NC_061846.1 coordinate 7,043,924, forward strand.
AATATAATTTTCGACTCGATAACCCTGCGAACGAAGTCGCAGGTTCCTCATTTCGTTCGGTGCGCAACCTGCCCGCGTTCCAGCTGATGGCCCAAACTCGAT
>NC_061846.1:7061525-7064025 GCF_019202785.1 Penaeus chinensis
TCCTTCTCCCTCTCTCCCTCCCTCTCACCTCTCTCTCTTTCTCTTTCTCTTTCTCTCTCTCTCTCTCTCTCTCTCTCTCTCTCTCTCTCTCTCTCTCTCTCTCTCATTCTCTCTCTTTTCTCTTCTCTTCTTTTTAGAATACAAAAAGAATACACGATAATTCAAAAAAAAAGTAAAAAAAAAAAAAAAAAAAAAAAAAAAGGAGATCCAAACAGACATAAATTTCTAACTCTGGGGAAACTAAAACCTTTTACGGATAGCTTCTACAGCGAATCGGATCTTGCAGTGTGTGCTGGAAAGATTTCAAGCTGCAGTTCTTTTCGTGTCTGAGTTCAAGGCGGAACCGCGGAGAAGCTATTGAAAGGGATATGTATTTTCTTGGTCTTGAGGCATTTTCTTATCGTTATCACTGTTATTATTAATATTAAATGTAATGATGATGGTGGTGATGATGGTGATTGATGATGATGATGGTGGTGGTGATGGTGATTGATGATGATTGATGATGATGATGATGATAATGTTGATGATGATGAGGATGATGATTGATGATGATGATGATTGTTGATGATGATGATGATGATGAAGTTGTGTGAAGTTGTGAATATAATGACAGTATTGTTACTACAGCAACACTGAGAGTGATGAGAATTATCAATATTTATCATTATAATTATTATTATAACAGCCATTATTATCAGATTACTAGTGCCAACAGCCAAATCATTCTGGGAACACACACACACACACACACACACACACACACACACACACACACACACACACACACATATATATATATATATATATATATATATATATATATATAGAGAGAGAGAGAGAGAGTGACCTTCCCCCTTCCACTACCCCCCCCCCAAAAAAAAAAAGGAGAGAGAGAAAAATATATATATATAATAATAATAATAACAATAATGATAATAATAATAATGATAATAATAATAACAATGATAATGATAATAATAATAACAATAATATCAATAATAATAACAATAAAATAAAAGACGATTTCTATCTCATGGGCGACCTACATTTCAAACTTTCGCCGTACCTGAATCGCGATAGCTTGATTAATCCAAACCTGCTGGGAAAAAAAACATCAATTCACGATTTGCATTCCGGTGTTATGTTGCTCTGAGAGAAAGATATGCAGTAATGCAACATATCGGGTGTTATTATCACTATGTTGTTTTTTTCTGTCATTTTTTGCTATATTTTTTGTTTCGTCATTATTGTTATTATCTTTATTGTTATTATTGTTATTATTGTTGTTATTATTATTATGGTTATTATTATTATTATTATTTATACTATCATTATTAATATTATTATAATTATTATCATGATTAGCATTATTAGCATGATTGTTATTGCCATTGTTATTATAATTACTATTATTATCTTTATTATTATAATTATTATCATGATTAGCATTATTAGCATGATTGTTATTGCCATTGTTATTATAATTACTATTATTATCTTTATTATTATAATTATTATCATGATGAGCATTATTAGCATGATTGTTATTGCCATTGTTATTATAATTACTATTATTATCTTTATTAATATTATTAATATCATTATGATTATGGTCATCTTTCTCTCTTTCTCTCTCTCTCATTCTCTCTCTATCCCCCGCTCTCTCTTTATCTCTTTTCCCGCCCCTCTCTCTGTCTCGCGCCCTACCCCCTCTTTCTCTCTGCCGCCCCCCCCCCCCCCCCACCGTGTCTTTTCATCTTTCCTTCTTTTTTTTTCTTATTCTTTTTCTTTCTTTTTGTTTCGGTTTTGTTTAAGGAGAGAGTTCGTGCGAGTTGAGAGGCGCGTGTTATACTTAATGGACTTTCATTAGATTATATGTGAAAAGTTGTTATGATAGAGAAAAAAGGGTGGGGGTGGGGGTCGGGTGGGGGTGGGGGAAGGGTCGGGTGGGGATGGGGGAAGAGTGGAGGTGGGGAAGGATGGGGGAAGGGTGGGGGTAGGGGAAGGGTAGGGGTTGGTGGGGTGGGGAAAGGTTGGGGTCGGGGTTGGGATGGGTGGGGGTGGGGGAAGGGTGGTCTGTCTGTCTGCCTGTCTGTCTGTCTGTCTGACTCTCTCTCTCTCTCTTCCTAAGAAGATAGTATGGGTAACGAGCAGAAGGAGAAGAAAAAGGGAGAAACGAGGGAAAACGAAACAAAAATGAAGGGAAAGAAGAGAAAGCAAAAAAAAAAAAAAAAAAAAAAAAAAAAAAAAAAAAAGAGAATATATAGAAGAGAAAAAAGAAGAGAGAAGGGGAGAGAAGAGAGAAGAGGACAATGGAGAAGAGGGAATGAGGTAGAGAAAGAGAAAGTAAGAAAGGAGAAAGAAAAAGAGAAAAAGGAAGGAGAGAAAGAGGGAAATGAGAAAGAAAAGGACAGAAAGACAGAAAGGGGGGGAAAAGAGCAGAAAGATGGAGGAGAGAAGGAGAAAAAAGAGAGAGAAAAAGAGAAAGAAGAAAGAG
>NC_061846.1:7084025-7086525 GCF_019202785.1 Penaeus chinensis
GATTCCTGGACAAAGCCCAAAAACCCAGGACTTTGGGGGTCTGTTAAGGGAACCTGTTCAGTCGATACATACTTGTGGAGAGGACGTTGAAGTTACAGAGTTTTACGTACCTCTGGTAGCGCAGTCCATGTCTCTGGGCTGTTAGACCAGGAAGTCGATATATGGTTTGGCCTGGCAGCAGGAGCCATGATCTCGATCAAAAAGAGCATTTGGAGATGGCGGTACCTTTGCAGAAGGACCAAGGTATGTGTCTTCCAGGCCCTGATACTGTTGCTCTATGGAAGCAAAACATGGACACTATCTAGTGTCTTGGAGTCATGTCCTGACGCCTTTTGTAACAAGCATTATGTCAGATCATAGGGTACAGTTGGCGGGACCATCTATCCAACTGATGGCTACACCGTGAGACCAGCATGGGACCTGTTACTTATGTAATCTGGGTAATCTGGTAACTGGCTGGGCAGTGATAAGGCGGCGCCCTCTTTAATATAGCTTCTACTTTATTATTATCTTTTTTATTTTGTGTTTTCCTTTCACAAAGATAAAGCAGAAAATAGGGGGGGAGACGACAGTAGCGATCCACATGGACCTGTGTGTATGTATGGTGTGACAATGGAAGTGAATGAGAGTGAAAGCGAGAGTGACCTCACACAGAAAATGTATCACAAGTTTAACGTTCAATATAACAATGCTGCGATAAATTAACAATACTATTAACACAAAATCATTTCAACTACCACACTGAATAAAACATTTAATGATATGCGACAGAATGTACGCACTAATAAACGGTGACGTGAAAAATTATTCGCAAGCTTTCTTGCAAGCAAATCTTCTCGGGTTAGAAATACTGAAATGCTGAGATAGCCATGTAAGGCTTCATCATCCCTACACCCAAAATGCCGAACGAAATGAAGTGAACTGAACGAGACGAGAAAATCTATAAATTACCTACTCTACTCTCCATTTCTGTGATGGGCGCTTGTGACATGCCCTACGGGGTATTTAACTATCACGAATCACACGATCGCTTGGGATTTACCTAAAACATGCAAGCGACTTCTAGAGGGTGAGAAGGGCGTGATTAATATATAAATAAAGATTCTAGCTTAAACCCAAGTTCTACATTAATGAATGTTTGTACTGTGTACTGTCACACCGACTTGAATAAAAGTTGCCGATTGAACGAATTACTTCGATTTTACTTCTGCGACCCCGGGTTATATCACGCATCCCTATGATATGGGGAAGCTTTAACGCTATACTCAAAATAATATATTTATACAAAGTTCGTGTTACAAGCTCCGCTCTAGCGCCGCTAGAACGTATCACCAATGAGCAATGTAACGATGCTACGGTTATCTCCATGGTGTCAACAACGACAACAACCAAATTACAAGAAAAACGAGCGGTCATCTCTTAGCCCTGCCACGTACCTAACCGACCAGAAGGGAAAGAGAAAGTGAGGTCAAGTCGGGTTGACTAGAGGAACGAGGTTCATTAATAAAATGTCCATCATAACAATAGAAAATCACGAATGCGTTAACTTCATTGTAGTTGAAACAATAAAAATCTCTAATGATGATAGAAATCAATTAATTAATTAATGAACGGTATTTCGTGTTTGTTGGCAAATACTGTGATCACACAATGATGCGATCTAAGGTCTGCAAAAAAAGAAATGTGACCTAGGGTCCGAAGAATAGAGTGAGAACGCTGCCATGTCCTGTCGCAAACATTCTCGCACTCAACACTTTTACCCAACAAAAGCAACGTGAGTCTGACTGCACATACGACTTGACACATTTATGGGAGAAGAAGGGAGGAAATAGAAATGAAGAACGTGTACTCACGTGGTTTTGAAGACATGGTCGTTTCGTGGAAGCGTTGCTCAAGTGGATTTCGAAGACTGTGTCCGTGTTGCGAGCCAAAAGGACGCAACTACCACGCTGCTGCCAAACTGTAAAAGGCTCTGAGCCTTATTATCATGGTTGTAACTGGTTGAGCAGTGATAGTGGTTACACGGCTTGCCTCTTCATGTTAGAAGAATACAACACAGTAAGGGAACACACGAGACGTTGTCTTAGGGTAAGAGCTGAGCGCGGTATATAATCGTCCTCTAAGTCCTTGCTGGTGTGATGGTTCTAAATTGACTTGGAGCCACGTGGCAGACATCCACGTGGCTAAACATACTTTAATTCCTTCACGAGACAATCCTGGGTGGAGGAGGCCCGTTGGACAACCTAGGAAGTCGTGGCTGGGGCAGATCGACCAGACCTGCCGCGAGGAGCCAGAGATGGGCCGAGGGCCTACCTGGTGGCTCGCTATGAGGGACCCCCGTGGCTGGAAGCGAAGGGTGGAAGCGGCCATGCGCCCCCGTCGGCGTTAGCCCCATTGATCGATTGATCATTATTATTGTTATTGTTATTATCATTATTGTTATTATTATTAGTTTATTATTATTAATATCATTATTATCAATATTATCATTTATTATTGT
>NC_061846.1:7101525-7104025 GCF_019202785.1 Penaeus chinensis
CCCCTCTTCCCCCTTTCTCTCACCCCTATCTTCCCTTCTTCTCTTCCTTTCTTCCTTCCCTTCCTTTTTCTCTCCCTCTATGTTCCCTTCCCTCCCAGAGATAAATATATATATATATAAATATATATATATATATATATATATATATATATATATATATATATATATATAGAGAGAGAGAGAGAGAGAGAGAGAGAGAGAGAGAGAGAGAGAGATACAAAGAGAGAGAGAGAGAGAGTGAGAGAGAGACAAAGATAGATAGATAGATAGATAGATAGAGAGAGAGAGAGAGAGAGAGAGAGAGAGAGAGAGAGAGAGAGTCTAGTGACCTGTTCTCGTGATCTCTTTCGTCTCACATACCAGAAAAGCCGTGTTCTTTATCTCACAGTAATTCCACTGTCCTCAGCAGACTCCAACAGGCCTACAGCTATCATGATGACAAAGTGACCTAAAAACACGCTAATTCAACCCTTATTGCTCGTGAACAACTCCCATGCTATTATTCTAATGTCTCTGTGTATAACTATGTGTTGTTTATACTCAAAATATTCGTTAGAAAATGCCTATTCTGAAGAACTAAGTAAGTTATCGCTATTATTGTCTATACTCAGATGTCTTTATGTTTTGTGAATACTCAGCAATTTTTGTCTCCTTATCACGAAGCTTTTAGTCTTGTAAACATCATAACTTGTTCATTCAAATTCTTTCCTGTTTTCCATTATGAAGTGTTCCAAAACGAAGTTTGTTCATCGAAAAGTCTGAGCAGTCCAGACAGACCGCTCGCCACAACGGGCCGGGCAGGTCGCCCGCTCTTCCCTGGGCGCCCCTGCCTTGCCTGTCCTCTGTATCCTACCTACCACACTTCCGTGCAAATATAACTTAGAAGCAGCGACAACTTTCACTTTTCACTTCAAGAGTCCCATACAAGAGAGAGAGGATAAGTCCACCACCGTGTGTGTGAATGTATTATTACAGAGAGCGAGAGATAGATAGATAGATAGATAGATAGAGAGAGAGAGAGAGAGAGAGAGAGAGAGAGAGAGAGAGAGAGAGAGAGAGAGAGAGAGAGAGAGATAGAGAGAGAGAGAGAAAGAGAGAGAGAGAAAAAGAGAGAGAGAGAAAGAGAGAGAGAGAAAGAGAGAGAGAAAGAGAGAGAGAGAGAGAGAGAGAGAGAGAGAGAGAGAGAGAGAGAGAGAGAGAGAGAGAGGGAGAGAGAGAGAGAGAGAGAGAGAGAGAGAGAGAGAGAGAGAGAGAGAGAGAGAGAGAGAGAGAGGGAGAGAGAGAGAGAGAGAAAGAGAGAGAGAGATAGAGTAGCTAGACATAAAAGTGAGGAGAGGGGAGAGGGAGAAGAAGAGGGAGAATGAAAAGGAGAGAGAGAGAGAGAAAGAGAGATAGTAGCTAGACAAAAAGAGAGAGGAAGGAAGAGGGAGAAGGAGGAGGAGGGGATAAAAAGGAGGGGAGGGGAGAGAGGCTGAAGAGGAAGGGATAAAGTGAAGAGGCGGAAAGACACTGGAAGAGACACTGGAAGAGGATGAGAGGGGAATGAGAGGGGAAGAGAGAGGAAGAGAGAAAGGAGGGGAGGGAATGCAGACAAGGAAGAAAGGGGTGACGGAGATATACAGGGAGGGAGAGAAAAAAAAATCAAAGAAAGAGAGAGAGAGAGAGAGGGAGAGAGAGAGAAAGAGAGAGAGAGAGAGAGAGAGAGAGAGAGAGAGAGATAGATAGAGAGAGAGAGAGAGAGAGAGAGAGAGAGAGAGAGAGAGAGAGAGAGAGAGAGAGATAGAGAGAGAGAGAGAGAAAGAGAGAGAAAAAGAAAGAAAGAAAGAGAGAGAGAGAGAGAGAGAGAGAGAGAGGGAGAGAGGGAGAGAACGAGAGAGAGAGAGAGAGAGAGAGAGAGAGAGAGAGAGAGAGAGAGAGAGAGAGAGAGAGAGAGAGAGAGAGAGAGAGAGAGAGATAGAGAGATAGAGAGAGAGAGAGAGAGAGAGAGAGAGAGAGAGAGAGAGAGAGGGAGAGAGAAAGAAAAAAAAGAAGCAAGAAAGAAAGAGAGAGAGAGAGAGAGGGAGAGAGGTAGAAAACGAGAGAGAATGAGAGAGAGAGAGAGAGAGAGAGAGAGAGAGAGAGAGAGAGAGAGAGAGAGAGAGAGAGAGAGAGAGAGAGAGAGAGAGAGAGGGAGAGAGAGAGAAAAGAAAAAAAAATAGAGGGAAGAGGTTCCGAACGAATAACTAAAAAGGAACAGAGGGGAGGGGAGAAGAAGAGGAAAATACAGATAAGGAGAGGGAAAGGAAGAGGGAGACGGTGAAAGAGATGGAGAAAAATAGGGAGAGGTTAAAGCAAAGTGAGAGGGGAAGAGGAGAAGGAGAGGAAACGTGGGAATGACAGAAATAATAATAAAAAAAAAATATATATATAGGCTTCGACAGAGACAGAAAAGGAGAGGGAGAGGGTGAGGTAGGGTAGATGACGGGGAGGTGGGGGGAAGGGGGAAGGGGAAGCCGCACAG
>NC_061846.1:7114025-7116525 GCF_019202785.1 Penaeus chinensis
TTTGTTTATTTGAATCATTGAATGCTTTAAACAGTACAAATACAAAGTGCAGTTATAATCTTAAAATAGTTACAAGAAGACAAGTTTCAAAAAATGATAATGCTAATAATAATAATAGAAATATAAACCCTACAAATGCAGTGAAACTTTACAACAAAACAAATCTGATTCAAAGTAAAATTCCAAACAGTAATAAATATCCAAACTGATATAAAGAATAATACGTATCTAGAAAAATTAAAGGTCGGCGTTTTGCACTTTACTGAGGTAGTGACATCTTAACTAAAGCCACTAGAAAACCATTACCCTGATGTATTTTGATGCACTCGTTGTCTTTCATATTGCCCCTTACCGTCTTACAAAATGCGACAGGTATATAAATGAACACTAAACAAAGTGAATAGAATAAAATTTGTTCTGGGATACAATTTGTTCTGGGATAGAATTTGTTCTGGGATAGAATTTGTTCTGGGATAGAATTTGTTCTGGGATAGAATTTGTTCTGGGATAGAATTTGTTCTGGGATAGAATTTGTTCTTTGAGTCTTTTCTGACGTGCGGGTTAACATCCTCTGGCTCTGGTTAACATCTGATTGCAAGAAGGATAATGGAAAGTGAAGTAAAGTATTACCTGATCATTTATTTAGTTGATTCCCCAAAGTTAAAACTAACTACCGTCATTGCTGTTAAAAGAAATAAGAAAACCCGAGAAAATGAACAAGAGGGCGGTGACAAACTCAGGCATATTCAGTCGGGTAATTTAATGCCGTGTTTTCACCCCCCCCCCCCCCCCCCCCCCCCCCGCCAAAAAAAAAAAAAAAAAAAGAAATACTTCACCAGGAAACGCTCGTCTCGTGTTTAACAGCGGTGCCCTGCCCCCTATCATTCTCCGCTCGGAATTGCAAAGATCGAATGCTGTTATTCCTTTCCTGATGAATGTGTAGCGTCACTATCAAGATCGTAATTTCGCCAGCTTATGAATAAAGAAACGCATTCAACTGTACAGTCGCAAAGAGAACACCTCCGTCTGCCATTGTCACGCGGATCAAGTTGTTGGGGGAGACCGATATTTTGTTCACTACGGGGTACGTGTCTCCGTAAAGACTCTGTGCGTTACGGAGTACGGGCGTACATATGGATGTGTGTGTGTGTGTGTGTTTGTGTGTGTGTGTGTGTGTGTGTGTTTATGTGTGTGTGTGTGTGTGTGTGTGTGTGTGTGTGTGTGTGTGTATTTAGTAATATTCTATATATTTTCGTTTCATGGAGGCTGTTTTCTCTCTGGTTTTATCTATCATTATTGATCTTTTTTTACTTCGCAATTATGTATGTATGTATGTAAATGTATCGTCAAAATAAATTCAGTTGGGGGGGGGGGGTCGTAATTTAGAAAACAGCAGAGAAGGAGTGACTCATGAATTCTGAAAAACTCCTGACCTGTGGGTAAAAGTGTGTCTGGGACAACTCTAGATGTATTTTATGCATTGTGTTTCATAAATATTATATTCTTGATCTACAAGCCTTTCATTTTTGTGATTATTCAGACTAAGGTGCATGTATTTACGTATACTTGTGCTTGTATGTATGTATGTATGTATATATGAATGTATGTATATATGTATATATGTATATATGTATGTATGTATGTATGTATGTATATATGAATGTATGTATATATGTATATATGTATATATGTATGTATGTATGTATGTATGTATGTATGCATGTATGTATGTATGTATGCGTTCTTGTTCTTACATATATGGTAAGTAAGTATATTTATCTGTATGTGTGGGTATGTATATACGTAAGTCTACGCATATGTGTATGTATGCATGTGTGTTTGTAGGCATGTATATATGTATTTGTATATGTATGTATGTATGTATTTTTTTCTGATTTAAGACATCATTTCTGGTCTCACTGACTAAACCTGTAAACGCTTCTCTGCCTCCTTGGTTGAATTTTTACGTTTAGTTCTACTGTCTTGTATCGATTATCTTGTAGTTAAATGATGGTGTCAAAACCCCCAGTTCATCCACAGCAAAAAGAAAAAGATGAAGAAATACGGTATGCGATAATCTTAATGATGTTTTATTCTAAGTTTGCCTGGTTATTGGTATACACACACGCGCGCGCACACACACACACACACACACACACACACACACACACACACACACACACACACACACACACACGGTATGCGATAATCTTAACAATGTTTTATTCTTGGTTTGCCTGGTTAGTGGTATACACACACGCACACACACACACACACACACACACACACACACACACACACACACACACACACACACACACACACACACACACAGAAAGTGAGATATAGAGATAGAGATAGAGAGAGAGAGAGAGAGAGAGAGAGAGAGAGAGAGAGAGAGAGAGAGAGAGAGAGAGAGAGAGAGAGAGAGAGAGAGAGAGAGAGAGAGATGCAGAGAGACACATACAGAGACAGAGAAAAGAGAAATGAATATATATAT
>NC_061846.1:7121525-7124025 GCF_019202785.1 Penaeus chinensis
ATAATAATAATAATAATAATAATAATAATAATAATACCAAATAATTATAATGATAATAATAATAATAATTATAATAATAATGATAATAATAACAATGCTAATAATAAAACGAAATTATAATAATCATAATAATCATAACCATTATAATAAAAGGTTAAAAATAACAATAATAACATCAAGTAATAACAGAAGAAAAGATAAGGTTAATAGGACAAATAATGAAGCGTCTTGCCCGTCAGACGAACTATATTTCCATTGATCAACTGAACACCTGATCCGACGGAGGAGAAACACCTGAATAGCAACTCATAAACACAACAGCAATGTTTCGTGAACATCAAAGTGAACATAGGAACGCGGGTTCTTACACCATGTCGCATCTTGCTCGAACAGTTGGCTAAGTTGGTGAACCTTAAGATTGAACAATTATTAAGAATACTGTAAATATATATATGTATATATATATAATATATATATATAATATATATATATATTATATATAATATATATATATATATATATATATATAACCTTACATACATATATGTATATGTATATATATGTATATATATACATACACACACACACACACACACACACACACACACACACACACACACACACACACACACACACAGACACACACACACACACACACATGTATGTGTGTGTGTGTATGTGTGTGTGTGTGTGTGTGTGTGTATCTGTGTGTGTGTGTGTGTGTGTGTGTGTGTGTGTGTGTGTGTGTGTTTACACACAGACACACATATATAAATATATATATATATATATAAATATATATATATATATATATATATATATATATATATATATATATATATATATATATATATATATATGTACACACACAAACACACACACACGCACACACACACTCATACACATACACACATATATATATATATATATATATATATATATATATATATATATTTATAAATACACACATGTATGTATGTATGTATGTACATCTGTATATACATACACATATCTATTTATTTATTTTATTTTTTCTATATCATTTTTTATTTATTTATATCTGTCCACAAAAAATGAAGGACACGTGACCACCATATCAGCTTATACATAAACATCTTATGAATATCAAACGAACACTGTCACATAAATTCCACGAATAATATGAACATCGTCGTACACGAAATGAACACGAAATCAACACTATCCCCCTGCCCGCGGACTTTTATATGAACACAAAAAGACTTGATAGGAATATCGCATAGTCATCAATACTCTTTAGTTGAGTCGTATAACCATAGCACATCGTGTATTACAGAAGTTGGGCTCCGTTATGCGCCACATAATCATCACATGAAGCTCATAGCGATCGCATGAACATCACACTAACACTAACGCATAAGCATTACGTAAATTATGTCACATGAACACTGTCACAAGAGTTTTACATCAGCTTGGTATGAAAATATCACATTCACAATATCACATGAATGTAATCATATATCACATCATGATCCTGTCAAACTTCACATAGTCACTATCACATGGGCATCACATGAATATCACATAACCCTCACACTATCACATCATCACATAAGCAGTACATTCTTACATTGTTACATGAACTTCACGCAATCAAACAATTAGACTGCCTCATGGACACCACATAAACTTCACACAATTACTATGCCACATGAACATCACATAAACATCACTCCAGTCAATTGACCTGTATATGAACACCGTCAGGGCCACGAACAACAATTTATGGTGATTTACTTGTTCATTTCAATTAAACTTGCATGCAGTCCCACCGCCGTCCCACAACCCCGTTATAGCGATACGCCTTCCTCCCCACCCTCCCCTCCTCTTCCGGTCAACCCCTTTGTAACGAACACACTGACCAGAGATGAAAGAAATGAAGCGAATGAATGAGAAATGAGATAATTTCGATAAGAAATGGGGGAATAATGTTGGGGTTTCTGTGGGTATCGTAATGTGAGATTCGTTTTTCTTTTTTTCGTTTTCTTTAGTGAGGTTGATAAAGGTGTCATATCAATATAGAATGAAAAAAGGTACATTTCCTGAATTATTAATGACACTGGATTTTTTCTCAAATAATCATATGTCGCTTTCTTGCAATACTAAGAATTTGTTATTATTATTATTTTTTTTATATGTAATGTGATTACCACTTGTGTTATAAATATATTACAGTTATAATTATTATTAATAAAGTGTAACGATAATCATGATAACGATGGTTGCTATAACAATGATGCAATAGTAATAAAGATAATAATAGTAGTAATAATGAAAATTATGTATTTTGTGCATATTTTTTCCATATAATTTCATGTTTTATCATAAATCATAAATTCTTCCTTTTTGCAGGGATGACGGTCGGAGAGAGAAGATAAAATAAAATACAAAAAGGTAAGTCTTCGAGAAAAAAAAAACTTAAAAAGAAAAAGAAAAAAAAAATTAGGAAAAAAAAAAATAT
>NC_061846.1:7131525-7134025 GCF_019202785.1 Penaeus chinensis
ATTGTTATTATTATTTTCAGCTTTACGATTATTATGATTATCAACTTTATCATTATTATCTTTTTTAATTTTATTATAATTCTACCATTATTATTATTACTTTTATTGTCATTGTGATTATCATTATTATCATTATTATTACTATTATAATCATTACTACTATTATTATCATTATTATCATTATTACTACCATTATCATTGTTACCATTGCCATTATTATCATCAATAGTAATATAGTCAAAATCATTAATGTCTGAGAGCCAAATTTTATGCAGTGTGTTCAGCACAATAATTTGTTGTTTGTTTGATAAAATATAATTCCACAGATGTTAATGAACAAAAACATTCACTGCTTCAGTTTAACGTTTTTTTTTTTTTTTTGATTCTTTGATATCTGTTCAATATTTTATCTTCTGGTCTTGTTATTTATTCATGTGGAACATATATTTATCAGGTAAGAGCGCATATCAATAGGAAGAAGATTAGTAGAACACAGAATATCAGGAACAGAACACAGAGTACAATAGGGAGAGAACACAGAACATAAGGAATAAGAACGCCAGAACACAGAATATGTATAAGTAAAGAACACAGAACATAACACAAAACACCAAAACATTAGGAAGAGAACACATAACACAAAGGAATAACAGCAGTAGAACACGAAACATTAGGAAACAGAACAAAGAACACGAGAAATAACTACACCAGAACAAAGAACATTAGGAAACAGAACAGAGAACACGAGAAATAACTACACCAGACCACAGAACATTACGCACAGAACACAGAACCCAACAAGAACACCGCCTTTTCCACGTTCACGAGTTATATGTTCAAAACCTCCCATCCATTTCTGAAATACGATGGCATAGCACAGACACATGTGAAGCTCGACGTAAATAGTTCTTATTGTTATGGTGCATTTGCTTGATGAGGGTTCTCTGTACGTGTCCGTGTATGTGATGATGAACTACATTTCGTTCGTAGCAGCGTGTTTCTTGGGTTTCCATAGTTTGAGTGTGTGTGTGTGTGTGTGAGAGAGAGAGAGAGAGAGAGAGAGAGAGAGAGAGAGAGAGAGAGAGAGAGAGAGAGAGAGGAGAGAGAGAGAGAGAGAGAGAGAGAGAGAGAGAGAGAGAGAGAGAGAGAGAGAGAGAGGAGAGAGAGAGAGGGGGAGGGAGAGAGAGAGAGGGAGAGAGAGAGAGAGGAGAGAGAGAGAGAGAGAGAGAGAGAGAGAGAGAGAGAGAGAGAGAGAGAGAGAGAAAGAAAGAAAGAAAGAAAGAAAGAAAGAAAGAAAGAAAGAAAGAGAGAAAGAAAGAGAGAGAGAGAGAGAGAGAGAGAGGGAGAGAGAAGGGGGAGAGATAGATAGAGAGATAGATAGACAGGTAGATAGATAGATAGAGAGAGTGTGTGTTTTTGTGTGTGCATACGTGGATACGCACACACGTATTTACACACAATACACATAAATCTTTGCTACAAAAAACAAAAATAGTATATGGTATTTGACATTACTACATTTTTTTTATAATCTATACGAAAGAATATCATTACAGAGAAATGCAAATAGAAGAAAAAAATCGTACGCAAAGTAAACAACAATATATCAGAAAATTGTCACGAGTGTGATATTAAATATTCCAAAATCGACAACATAAAAAAAAAAAAAAAAAAAAAAAAAAAAAAAAATGCAATTATTCACGTGTTTGCTCCAGCCTGAAAAAAAAAAAAATAATAATAACGCTGTACTCTACACTCAAGAGGAAAAAATATAATTAATGTTGAATCTCGAAATTACACGACTAGAATTTTGAAATAAAACTGTTTTTCGGTCTTGTTATTGTTGTTTTTTTTCTCGTTTTCTATATAAAAGTATTTTTTTCTCGAACCGACATTTCATTTCTATATTTTTTTTAACGGGAGAGGAAGGGGGGGGGGGGGGGGTGGAGGTGGCTGGGAAGAAAAAATATTGCTTTGTTTCCTGAAAATATTTTATTAATTTATTTATCCGTCTATTTATTATCGACTGATTGACTAGTTCATTTATCCTTTTATTTTCATTTCATTATTATCATTATTATTATTATTATCATTATTATTATCATTATTATTATTATTATTTTATTATTGTTATTATTATTATTATTATCATTATTTTCTTCTTCTTCTTCTTCTTCTTCTTATTATTATTATTATTATTATTATTATTATTAATAATATTGTTATCATCATCATTATCATTATTATTATTAACATTATCATCATTAATATTATGATTTATTTCTAATCTACTTCAAACTACAGTGTCAACTATTACAGCAACAACAGCAATAACTCAACAATATCAATGTCAATCACAGTAATAACAACAGTGGCAACAGTGACAACAATATCAACTAGAGTGACAAAGAAAACAGCAGCAACAAGAATGTAAACAACATCCAACAACAACAACAACAACAACAACATCCAACAACAACAACAACAACAACATCCAACA
>NC_061846.1:7155806-7158306 GCF_019202785.1 Penaeus chinensis
GAGGAGGAAGGAAAAGGAGGAGGAAGGAAGAAGGAGGAGGAAGGAAGAAGAAGGAGGAGGAGGAGGAAGGAGGAGGAAGGAGAAGGAGGAGGAGGAGGAAGGAGGAGGAAGGAGAAGGAGGAGGAGGAGGAGGAAGAGGAAGGAGAAGGAGGAAGGAGGAGGAGGAGGAGGAAGGAGGAAGGAGGAGGAGGAGGAGGAAGAGGAAGGAGAGGAGGAAGGAGGAGGAGGAAGGAGTAAGGAGTAAGGAGAAGGAGGGAGGAAGGAGGAAGGAGGGAGGAGGGATAGGAAGAAGGAGGAAGGACGAAGAGGAGGAGCCGAATGAGAAGGAGGAAAAGGAGGAAAAGGAAGAGGAACTGGGGAAGGAACGTGTCCATCCTGTCTGGGAGATCTTGCTGATGATAAGATACACTGAGGGGGCGAAGCAGGAGGGGGAGGAGGAAGGAGAAAGGGGGAAGGAGAAAGAGAAGGAGGTGGAAGGGGGTGTAAGGGAGGGGAGGGGGAGATTGAAGGGAGGGGGGGAGGGGGGGGGGAGGGGGTGGAGGGGGGGGGGAGGGGGAGGGGAGGGTGGAGGGGGGAGGGGGAGGGGGAGGGGGAGGGGTAGTAAGGGAGGGGGAGAAGGAGAAGGAGAAGGAGAAGAAGTAGAAGAAGAAAAAGTAGAAGAAGAAAAATAAGAAGTAGGAATAGAAGGGGGAGATGAAATGAAAATACCAACTAGAAGAAATAAACAGATGACTACTTCAGATATACAAAGAAAAGAGAAAGCAAAAAAGAAAAAGGAAATAAAGTAGCTTCAAAGGTAAAAGAGAAGAGAATTCAAACTGAAGAAGAAAGTCAATGGAGGAGGAAGAGACACAACAATAACAACAATAACAACAAAAAAGTAACAAAAAGAGGTGATAAGGTATAATATAAGAGAAAAAAGGAAATAAAAGTAGGTTCGAGGTGAAAAAAAAAGAAGAGGAAGAAAGTGTAAATATAAAGTGAAAGTAGAAAAGATGGACTTAGGAGAAAAGAGAAAAGAGAAAGTACAACAATAGAAAGAAGATAGAAAAAACGTGAAAAAAGGAATATCTGATACAAAACTTTACTACTAAAGTTTGCCGAAGGTGAAATGTAAATTGATTATAATAGTCATTTTGATGATAATAATAATCCTCATCATTATCATTGGGAGCTAACACAGGCGGGGCGCATAGCCGCATCCACCCTTCGCTTCCACCTACGAGGGTCCCTCATGGCGAGCCGCCAGGCAGGGGCCCGGCCATTCTCTAGCTCTTCACGACAGGTTTGATGGATCTGCCCAAGCCACGACTTCCTTCCTTTCTACAATGACTCGACTTACCAATGGTGGATCCAAATTGGTCTGGCCTCAGGTGCCTCAGCGGGTGGTCTCTGATATGTCTCAGAAGAATGTGAGCGAGAATCTTGCCCAATATACTGAGTAGTGTAATGCCTCGGTGATTGTTGGAGCCCTACCAATCCCCTTTCCCCTTCCAGAGAGAAATGACAAAACCCCTTAAATGTCAGGGGGAATGGTACCAGTCTGCCAGATGGCAGAGAGGACAGCATGGAAGCCCCTTGCCATAGGTTCTCCACCAGCCAGTTTAGCTGGGATGCCGCAAACACCTGCTGCTTTACCACTCTTCAGCTTAGAGATTGCCCCTCCCCCGACTTCAGTCAGGGAGGGTGGATCTGGCAAAGGAATCTGGACACTACCTGCATCCAAGTTAATTGTTGGTGGATCAACCTGGTACAACTGCTCAAAATACTCAGCTCAATGCACCCCCATCCCATCTGAGATTATCTGGCCACTTGCTGTGCAGACTGCAGTCGTCTGTGAAGGTCATTTATCTGCAAGATTCCTGATAAACTGTTCCTTGTCCCTTCTCAGCAGTGACCTAGTCCTGCATACCAGGAAATGATGCAAGTTGGGATTCCCTGATAATCGAGCCGCATGACAAGCATCTGTGGCTTCCAGTGTCTCCTGCGAGATGTTATTCTGTCTTGCTCTTGGGCATTCACCAGTCGCTTCTTGGGCTGCATCGAGTATTTCACGCTTGAAGGTGCCCCACAGAAGAACAGGGTCTGTCAGGCCCCCTAGTGCTGCAAAACGACCAGATATAGCCTCAGCAAACCCCCGGGCACACTCCCTCCCTCAATCTGTCCACATGAAACACGCTAAGGAGCGACAGGAGGTTCTGAAGTGGACCCGTAGAGTAGCCACAACTAATCTATGCTCAGTTCCCCAGAATTCGGTGCTCTGAAACACCCTGCAGTTCCGGAGGATCCTCCATCGAGTGCTCATGAGGATGTGGTCAATCTCCTTGGCCACCCATTAAGCCCCTGGGTTAAGGGGTGGCAGTCCATCATCAAGACTGCAGGAGTCTTGATGATGGAGAGGCTATGAGCTGGCAGGGGAGTTTTATGCATAGCTGTCCCTTTACGTAGCAAGCTAGCCAGCGGTGGCAGCTGTAAGCGAGAAGGCATGCAAAGCACTTAA
>NC_061846.1:7200806-7203306 GCF_019202785.1 Penaeus chinensis
TATATATATATATATATATATATATATATATATATATATATATATGCATATATAACACACACACACACACACACACACACACACACACACACACACATATATATATATATATACATACATATGTATATGTGTAGATAGAGAGATAGATATATGTGTATATATATAAATGTATATATATATATATATATATATATATATATATATATGTGTGTGTGTGTGTGTGTGTGTGTGTGTGTGTGTGTGTGTGTGTGTGTGTCTACACAAGAAAAAAAATATATATATATGTATGTATGTGTGAGTGTGTGTGTGTGTGTGACAAGAAAAAACTTTTTTTTTTTTATCGCTAATGCTTCGTAGCTCTGTTCTTCTTTTACATCAATATATAAGAAATAATACATGAAAGGTAGAAATTGGTTTGAACGGATAAAAAAAGGGAAATAAGATTTAAGTGATGATAATGATGACAGTGATGAAAGGAGCAGGAGAGGGAGGAGAGGGGAAAGGAGGAGAAGCAAAAGGAGTAGGAGAAGTAGGAGAAGAAGAAAGAAGAAGAAGAAGGAGAAGGATAAAACGAAAGAGGAAGAGGAGGAGGATTATGCTGCTGCTGCTGCAGAACAATGATATATATATATATATATATATATATACATATATATATATATATTTATATATATATACATACGAATGATAATTATAATGAAAATAATCAATGAATGATAGCCATAGAACTGAATCCTATGAAAAGAAAAACCCGGATGTGCGGATTTGGTAGGAACGCGCAAAATTATAATAATAATAACAATAATAATAATAATAATAACAAAATAAATAAATGAAAAAACTAATGATAATGATGATGATAGTAATGATAGCAATGATAATAACAAAAAAATGAAACTAATGATAATGATAATCATAATAATGAAAATAATAATAATAATGATAATAATAATAACAATAACAATGATAGTAATGATGATGATAATAATTATTATTACCATTATAAAGATACTAATAATGATAATAGTAACAATAATAATAATAATAATGATTATGAAAATAATAATAATTATTATTATTATTATTATAGTAATCAAAAATATGATAGTAACAGTAATAATAATGATAATAATAATATTGGTAATAATAATAATAATGATAACAATAATATTGGTAATAATAATAATAATGATAATAATAATATTGGTAATAATAATAATAATGATAATAATAATACTACTACTAATAATAATAATGACAATTATAATAATAATAATACTAATAATAATAATAATAATAATAATAATAATAACAAAACAATAATAATGATATTAACAATAATGACAATAATAACAATAATGATTCCTTTTAAAAGATAATAATAAGTCAATAAATAATAGGTGTACCCTAAAAGACAGCGAGCTGGGAGAAGAGAGGCGAGGAACTGGCAATATATTTCTTTTAATTTTCTCTTCTCTTATATATATTATTTCCCAATTATTGATTAACTTAAATCATCTGTTTATTTCTTTCTTACGAGGCAAAGCTGCATTTTAGAATTTACACATGATGCAATATGTCAATATAACACCGCTGCCTTTCAATTCACACTTTTCACCTACTGTATCATAATAATTAAATGATTATCATCACCAACTTGTTAATTATCTGATGATTATAATGAGAGAGAGAGAGAGAGAGAGAGAGAGAGAGAGAGAGAGAGAGAGAGAGAGAGAGAGAGAAATAGATAGATAGAGATAGATAGATAGATAAATAGATAGAGAGAGAAAGAGAGAGACAGGGACAGACAGAGAAGGCATAGCTCGAGGGTAAAGCAATGCATGGGTTGGCTTGGGATGTGAGGCTGCGTGGGATATGTGATATTGGCCACATGCTCTAAAGTGGCACCATGCTATGTGAATCGCGGGGCTGGTATGATGTTGCGGAGATGCTGACATTCCTTCTCCTTCTCTCTCTCTTTCTCCTTCTCTGTCTCTGTCTCGCCCTGTGTCTGTCTCTGTCTGTCTATCTATTTGTCTGCCCCTTTATCCCTCTCTCTCTCTCTCTCTCTCTCTCTCTTTCTCTCTCTCTCTCTCTCTCTCTCTCTCTCTCTCTCTCTCTCTCTCTCTCACTCTCTCTCACTGTTTCCTCCCCCCCCCCCCCTCTCTCTCTCTGTCTGTCTCATTGTTTCCCTCTCTCTCTCCCTCTCTCTCTCTCTCTCTCTCTCACTATCTATCTATCTCCTCTGTTTTTCTCTCTCATCCCCTTTCTTCCCTCCTAAATTTCCTCACTCGACATTTAATTTTCTTCAAAATTACGCACATTTAATTACGTAATTAATTATTCATTCATCGCTTAATTGCTACGTAAGGATACCGGTACAATGTCCATGATAGGATGAAGTGTGAGGGAGCTAGCATCTCTCCCTCTCCTTTACGTTTGCAGGAGAAAATTATGAAAATTCGAAAAAAAGTACCGGTTCATTAAAAAAGGAGAAAAA
>NC_061846.1:7223306-7228306 GCF_019202785.1 Penaeus chinensis
GGAGCATGTCTAGAACATGTTTAGAATTAAGCCGGCTGCTTCCTCGTCTCGGGGACTTACATCTGGGTTTCGGAGTGACAAATTGACCAAGAGCGTCTCTGTTCCTCTGTTCTAATTGATATGCACAGATGAGGTCTTCTCGCCTCGTCTTACGTATCATGTATGGTGATGCATCTATGAGTCCCTTTGGTTGTAAAGAGCTCGGGTCTTGTGACATGTCAGTCTTATCTTCTCACTAGACTATTATAGCAGTTACTCAAGACCCATTTAAACATATCACAGCGCTAAGTAGAAATGATTAACACCGTTTCCTTGTTATCATCAAGTGTTAGTCTTGATTACGGGCTAAATACCTTTACAGTGTGAAAGCCTGCACTGGCCGTTTGCCAAGTTATCTCTCCCTAGAGCTCTTCATCTACCGTTTACCTCCTCACAGTCTACCCTTTTAAGAGGCAGTTCACTCCGTTTTTCACTCTTTAATGGAGGTTCCACTCTATGGAATCTCAGAAGGAAGATTTTAATAGAAGGAAGATGCTTGAACTACTAAAGTATGCAAAGTTCTTAAGGCTGTAAGTGAAGATGTATTTGCATATGGACTCCCTGAAGCAAGAGAGATCATGGCAGATTAATGTGTGCTTAGATTTGCTTTGCGCCAATATCCATTAATGTCTGTTCTCTGTCTTTCTTTATCTCTCTCTCTCTCTCTCTCTTTCTCTCTCTCTCTCTCTCTCTCTCTCTCTCTCTCTCTCTCTCTCTCTCTCTCTCTCTCTCTCTCTCTCTCTCTCTCTCTTTAGTTCTCTCTCTCTCTCTCTCTCTTTAGTTCTCTCTCTCTTTAGTTTCTCTCTCTCTCTCTCTCTCTCTCTCTCTCTCTCTCTCTCTCTCTCTCTCTCTCTCTCTCTCTCTCTCTCTCCTTAATCTTACTCCCTCTCCCTCGCTCTCTTCCTTTGTTTTCATCCGCCTCCCCTACCCTCCCTCTCCCAGCCGTTTTCTCAATCTTTCATTCTCTATTTATCTCTCTCCCCTCTTCCATTCCCTCCCTAAAATAATGGAGATAAACCAGTGATAAAAAGATACAACGATAGCAATTCAGCCAAGCCTTAACTCCCAGTCGAAGGGAAAGCTTTTAAAGATTTTGATTAGAAATCTTTAGTCGATGGATTGCTGAATCCATCGGGAAGAAAAGAGTTTTTTATTTTGGATTTCATCGCGTGATTATTTTTGCAATGTGTTTTTTGTTTGTTTGTTTGTTATTCATATTACTGTGTTTTTTTCATCATCATCATCATTGTCAATATCATCATCATCATCATCATTACTATTATTGTTATTACTAGTATTGTCATTATCACTATTATTGCCATTATTGCTATTATTATCATTATTGTTGTTCTCATCATTGTCATTATTACTAGTATTATTGTTATTATTATCTTTATTATTGTTATTATTATATTTATTATTGTTATTATCATTAATATTATTATTATTATCATTATTATTATTATTATTATTATTATTATTATTATTATTATTATTATGATTATTATTATTATTATTATTATTATCATTGCTATTAGCATTATCATCATCATTACTATTATTTATATTATTATTATTATTATTATTATTATTATTATTATTATCATTATTATTGTTATTGTAAATATTATTATTATTATGATGATTGTTGTTGTTGTTGTTGTTGCTGTTGTTGTGTTGTTGTTGTTATCAGTGTTGTATTTATTATCATTATTATTATCATTGTTATTATTGCTCTTATAATTACTATTATCATTATTGTTATCATTATTACTATCATTATTGCTATTACTATCATTATTATTGTTATTACTATTGTTAATATTATTACTATCATTATTATTATTAATATTAATATTATTATTATTATTATCATTATTATTATTATTATTATTATTATTATTATTATTATTATTATTATTATTACTATTATTATTATTATTATTATTATCATCATCGTTGGTTGCTTTGTTATTGTTATCATTATTATTTATGTTGTTATTGATCATCATCATCATTATAACTGTCATTATTTCCATTACTGTTGTTATCATTACCACTGGTATTGCCATTATGATTATCATCATTATTATTACTATTATCATCACCATCATTATTGTTATTATCATCTTTATCATTGTTATTTTTTCATTAATATCATTATCATTATTATTGTTACCATTATCATCATCATTATCAGTACTTTTATGGTCACCATTATTATTTCAGTTATTTTCAGTATTAATATAGTGTCATTATGACCAGTGTCACCATCCTTATAATATGATTATCATCATTATCTTTATTATTTTCGATATTTTTGTAATTATTATTATCATCAAATTTGTGATTCTGATCTTTTTTTTTATATATTGCACGCAAAATGATTATGATAAGGATGAAGGTGATAATAAGCATAATAATGATAATAAGAGTAGTAATGATAATGTATGCCCTTCATGTTAATTGATAATGATGAAATCAGCAATGACAATGTGATGCTGATGATAAAAAAAAAAATGATGACAATGATAATGATAGTCTTGCACAAATAATGTTAATGATAATTATGGAAATAGTACAATATTAATTATAAAGATGGTAATGGTATCCGTGATATAAACATTATTAATATTAATAGTATTAGTGGTTCAGTAGCAGTGATAATAGTAGTAATAACCATAACAGTGATATTTGTTCTAATGTGACAATAGATCATCGAATAATTCTTATATTCTCCTTCATATTTCTCTTCTCTTCCTTCTTTTTTTTCCCTCTTTCTATCCTCAATTTGTTTTCTCTTTTCTTCCAATTTCTCTTTCTTTTTTATTTGTTTTCTCTTTTCTTCCAATTTCTCTTTCTTTTTTATTTGTTATCTTCCTATTTTCTTTTCTCTGTTTTAGTCCCACTGCCCCCTCTTCTATCTTTTTTTTTTATATATCTCCTTCTTTTTACACTTTCTCATCTTCATTCCATTCTCTCTCCTTCTCTTTCTCCCTCCCTTCATCTCTCTCTTCTCCCTTCCTTCTTCTCTTCCTCATTTCTTTATTTCCCTGTTTTTCCTCCTTCCCTTCTGTCTCCCTGTCTGTCTCCCCTATCACTGTATCTCCCTCCTTTCCCTCCTCCGGAGGTAGGGGAGGAGAGATAAAAGGAGGGATAAAAGGAGGGAGGGGAAGAGGGAGAAAAGGAGGGATAAAAGGAGGGAGGGGAGGAGGGATATAAGGAGGGAGGGAAGGAGGGAAAAAGGAAGGAGGGGAGGGAGGGAAGGAAGGGTAAAAGAAGGGAGCGGAGGAAGGGAAAAAAGAGGAAGGGGAGGAGGGAGAAAAGAAGGGAGGGGAAGAGGGATAAGGTAAGGGAGGGGAGGAGAGATAAAAGGAGGGAGGGGGAAGATAAAAGGAGGGAGGGGAGGAAGGAGAAAAGAAGGGACAAAAGAAGAGAGGGGAGGAGGGATAAGAGGAGGGTAGGGTGGGAGGATAGGAGGGAGGGAAGAGGAAAGGAAAGGGTGGGAGGGAGGAAGGGTAATAAGGAAGGCGGAAAAGAGAGAGGTGGGAAGGACGAAGGGAGGGAAAAGAGGAACGAGGGAAAATAGGAAGGCGAGAGGGAGTGAGAGATGAAAAGAGGAATGGAAGGAGAATAGGAGGACGGGAGGGAGAGATAAAAAGAAGGAGGAGAGGTAGAGAAGGAAGGAAAAAAACGAAGGAGGAAGTGAAAAAGAAAAAAATAGTAAGGAATGGAAAAGAGGGGAGAGGGAGGGAAGGAGGCAAAGTTGAAATGAATAAAAAAAAGAAAGAAAGTGAAAGAGAACGCTCTCCACTCTTCATTTTTCACTTCTCTTGCTCCTTCCGTCTATCTCATCTTTATTCATTCCAACCACTTTCACCCCCTCCCCCCCCCCTACTTCTTCCTCTTCCCCGGATGAGATAGGCCTCGAAACGGGCTCCTTCAAGACGTCTCCTTCTCCAAAAGCGTCTTGGGAGAACTTTAAGTAGGCTGGGGGAGGGGGGCGGGGAAGGGAGGGGGAGGGGGATGGGGAGGGAGGGGGAGGGGGATGGTGGGAGCGGGATGGGGGGGATGGGGAGGGGGGAGGGGGAGGGAAGGAGGTGGAAAGATCGAAAATGGAGAGGGAGGGAGGAAAGGAGGAAGGGAGGGAGGACGGGAGGACGGGAGGGAGAGAGGGAACGAGATGGGCAGAAATTAGAGAGAAATTAGGAGGAAGGAGGGAGGAAGGGAGTTAAGGAGGGGGGGGGGGGGAATGAGGTGGGCAGAGCGAAATTAGGAGGGAGGGAGGGAGGGAGGGAGGGAGGAGGGAAGAGTGAAGAGTGCAGATAGGGGAAAAGGGAGGGAAAGAAGTTAGTAAAGAAGAAAATAGGAGGGAGGGAGGAAGGGACGCAAAGAGGAAAGAGGGAAAAGAAAAGGGTACGAGGGAAGGAAGGAAGGGAAAGTGGGCAAGAGAGAAGGAAGGAGAAAGGGAAGAGGAAAGAGCAGGGAGAAAAGAAAAACTCTTCTTTATCTTTTTTTGTTTTTCTTTAATGTGTGTAAGTGCATACATACATACATACATATATATATGTATATATATATATATATATATATATATATATATATATATATATAAACATACACATGTGTATATATATATATATATATATATATATATATATATATATATATACACATATATAAACATATATATATATGCACATATGTATATATATATATATATATATATATATATATATATATATATATATATATATATATATATTTATGGTAGAAAATATATGTATGTATATACATACATACATACACATATGTATATATATATATATATATATATATATATATATATATATATACATATATATATATATATATGATCCGGCGGACTATGTGCAGTGTGGCCGGCATACGGGAGAAGGCGGAGGATGTGGGAAGCGAGGAGACTATCGGCAGGAGAGAAA
>NC_061846.1:7270806-7273306 GCF_019202785.1 Penaeus chinensis
GTTATCGTTATCATTGTATATCTTTATCAGTTAAAAGGTTCCATTTCTACAAACTGAATACGAAGTGTTTGTAAAATTTATCCAGAGTCTTAAAAGAAAAATGTCTCCTTCATTTATCAGCTCTATGCCAAGTCACACTGCCTCATATTTACTATTTACATCCAATACTCATACTTTACGTTCTACTTATAGTCATTACTAATACAACATTTTATCTTACCCTATACTACTAATGTCACGTTAAACTTTTCACTCATTTTCATTCACCTTCAGATTCATAATTCATTTTTATCATCCATGATCATGACTAGAATTCAATAATATCTAACATCATAATTATTCATAATCGTTTCCCGCATCCAACGTTAATACTTGTGACACTCAGCTACCATGTTTTATTATACTTATTAAACATTCATCACTCATACCCATGACTGAAAGACTTAGTAAAGGAAATCCACCACGCACATTTAGACCTCACATCTAAGATTCATACCAGCTAAACTAAACTCACAATCATAAATTCAGAATACTTATATCCTGTATCTAGGAAAAAACCGCTTTAGAAAGGACTCGTGCCTACCGAGAAGCATCAAGGCATAAACTGCAAGAAGTGAAGATTCACAATTAAAATAATTCCCTACTAAGCGATTTTCAGCCTTAGTGTACAAGTCCACAAGGGCGATTTCCTTTGCCGTTTTGCCGTAGTCCGTCTGTCTCGCCAAGTGACTCGCGCAGAAATCCCCTCTCTTGTCTCCCCTCGAGGACATTTCCAAGGAGCTGCGCGTCGAGGAGTACCTTCGTTAATTTAGGAGGTGTACTGTATATTCATGAGCACGTTAGGCGAAAGTAAGCAACAGTAAAGAGAAGGTATTGCAAAATATGTGTAATAAATAAAAAGGAGCGAGTGTTTTAATGTTCTCTGTGGTCTTTGCTGCCTGAAGAGGTGAATGATGATGACGCGAAACGTTGTCGATTGTTGCGTTTCTCAATTAAGTCATTTCGCCTTCGTCATACGCAGTACGTCGAAACGCTGTTCTTTTCCGAGTGCGGTTTGATAAATTTCTTTTTTCTCTCTTTCTTTAACGCATTATTCGAAACTTAGGATACTGTTTTTCTCCCTTTTCTATTTTGTTTATTGTATTTTATCTTATTTCATATATTTTTATATATACATTTTGTTTTCGTACCGCATCCGAACATTACTTTGAAACGTCGCTAAGTGCTTCTTTTCTAATTGCGATCTAGTTCACTTCTTCTCTTCTCACTCTCTCTTTTATCACGCATTCCTCTGAAACCCCGTTCTGTTGGGTAATTCTGGGTCAAGGGCTGAGGTCATTTTGGTATTTCGCCAGGGGTGTCGAAATAGTCCGAGGGCAGACGCAGCGTGGCGTGCATTGGGGGTCGATCGCTTTGCAAACAATCGTGCATGTTTGCCCTCCATAGGAGCAATGCCCTGCTGACTCCAAACTAACGATAATGAAAATTTCCATACAACGAAGGGACACTCTCATGGAAATAACAACAGCCAATCAGGATGTTTGTTACCTGTTGGGTCAAATTTGATGGTTTAGAGACCGAAATCTCTGTCCCTCCTGGTCCCACGTGGAGAGAGAAAGACAGATGAAGGAGAGAGCGAGAGGGAGGGGGGCAGACAGAGACAGAAATAAAGACAGATAGATAGAGATAGAGGTTCAGACTGAGGATGATGGAGATATAGACAGACAGACAGACAGAAAGAGAGAGAGAGAGAGAGAGAGAGAGAGGGGGGGGGGGGGGCAGACAAAGACAGAAATACAGTCCGATAGATAGAGATAGAGGTTCAGACTGTGAATGATGGAGATATAGACATATAAACAGACAGACAGACAGAGAGGTTCACATTGAAAATGATGGAGATATTGACTTATAAATACAAGCAAAGAAAAGGGGGCAGGGGGAGAGAATTAGTGGTGAATTAGTGGTGAAAATGAGGTATGTCCTAATACACATGGACTTGATTTTATGTCTGGTTAATGAAAATGTATTGATAATGATAGTAATGATGAAGATAATAATGATTATAAGATGCATATTTATTATTGTAATTATTATCATTATTATTATCATTATTTTCATCATCATTATATTATCACAAATGATATTATGATTATCATTATTATTACTATTATTATTATTAATATCATCATCACCACCACCACCACCATCTTCACCATCGTCATCATCATCATCACCATCTTCACCATCTTCACCACATCATCAGTATAACTCATAGTATCATCATCCTTATCAATAATAACATCGGCATTATTATTGTTGTTGCACTGAGAAGTCAAAGAAACAGAACAGGCCAATAACCATGAATAAATAAGGAAGAGAGAGGGATGAAGAGAGAATGAAAAATGAGGAGAGAAAAGGCAATTAAGAGGAAGAAAGACCTTATTACTTTAACCGGTTAATTATATATATCGTGTAATATCATCATAGTAATGCAAGAAAA
>NC_061846.1:7278306-7283306 GCF_019202785.1 Penaeus chinensis
GAGAGAGAGAGAGAGAGAGAGAGAGAGAAAGAGAAAGAGAGAGAGAGCTGTTGTGATGGTCGGGTGTGTCAGAACTACAAATAGTACAGCGAACCCACTCTTACACAAATAATGTAGAAGAGATGATGGCTGGGATTGTCGATATTCCCATAAAGTGTCGCTAGAATATACTTATAGACTTTCCTTCTTTTTTTTTAAAACGGAATTCAACGGGTAACTGATTCTTTATGGGTTACCACATTCGTAATCCGGGAAAGTGGTTGAAACATTCGTGGAATGTAATAAAACCTTAACTATATAAGGAATATTTGACGTACCGCCAACTGTTCGTGTTTGAGACCCATCTGTTCTTCTGTCACTCTTTTAATATACCTATTTATCTGTCTACCAACAGGATAAGCATTCAGCTACGAGAGCTGTCCCAGAAATGTGGCATTTCTCATGATACATGGCTGAATGGTGCATGTTCTGACACCTATGATCCTTCGGCCTCCCCTCGAACTGTGCAACGTATATACTATGTTCTATGTTCCTTTGACCCAAACTGTACTGTCGCTCGCCCGGAGCTCAAGTCAACATCGCTCAGACGCAGAACCTGGGGCGTGTACACGCGGAGTCAAAATCACCCTCGCCCCTTCATATCAAAACTATGATGAAACTCTTAGCACGCTGGACCTAACAACCCTTGCCGACAACTACATCCAATTGAACAGTTTGGATCCAATCTCCTGAAGAAGTCCTGTCACCGGGACCTCCTAACCCCTGCTGCCTTACCTTGTCGAAGACAAGCCAAGATCCCCATTCCAATGATTGGCAAAGTTATCAATATTCAATAGAATTTACATATTATTCATATTTTGGTATATTTTCACTCATCATTTCTGAATTATATATACTTAGATTGCCTATAACAGATCTGTACTTGGAACAAATTTATATTTGTAACTCTCCTTTCTTTATATATATTTTTTAATTGATGCTCACTGCAAATGTTTACCAAGGAAATACTTTTCATACTACCACTTTATGTTTAAACTACTGTATAATGTGTATTTACAAATCTCTAGCTACATACTTCGAAAAAAGCATCAATTGTCAGTTATCTCGTTACACATATGTTTGCAAAATATGAACCTGGCTCTCACATATTTCTTTTTTTCTTTATTGGCATAAATCACACATTATCATCAAGTTATCAAATCCACATCATTCAAATCAAAAACACCAAACCGAATATTGATGACTAAGTCCCTGCACCACAGAAGTCTCCTTTTACAATCTCGACGTTCCCTTGGAAAAACATCCTCCAATTAGTTTCCAGCTGGTAAGCAAATGCCTCTTCAAGATCTTCCTCGATTCTGACAAGGATGCGGCGAGACTCGAGGAAGTCCTTGAGAGCCACTACTTCCTCCAAGAACCTCCAGTGGACTTCCCACACGTTGTACCACTGCAGGATTTGGCCGCAGATCTCTATCACAATTGCCATGTTGCCCGATGCTCGTAGGAACTGACATATTCTGTCACATTTTGTTTCTGATGCAGGAAGGCCTTCGCTGTACAAGAGAAGAGGAACGACTGAAACAGCGAATTTCTTGAGGAGTGATTTCTTTGCCGAGGGTAAAAGGCGGAGAGCTTTACAGGAAATGTCGATCAGCAAGTTTTTTTTGTTTATTTCCTTCTTTGCTTAGCAGTTGCTTCGCCTCTTCGGCCCCACTGAAGTATATTTCCAAAAACAGATTTTTGTTTGGATTAAGCTCTGCAACTTCCTCAATTGATGAAATTTCATTTTCATCGAGTAACAGTGTATTAGTGACAGCCAAGAACTTTGTAGCAATATAATCAGCTGCCCAGTGTTCTTGGAATCTATTGTGTGGGAAAGACCAAGTCTGAACAATTGACAACCCTTTTCGGGATCTCTCAAAGGTGAGAAATCCAGCTAACATTTCCTTATAAGGAAGATTCAGACTTTCGCATTTTGCTTTCAGTTCTTCAACTGTTTCTGGCCATAAGTTATGTTCACATCGTTTCAGACCACGGAGAGCGACTCCCTTTTGAAACTCATGATATTCTTTGATTTTATTTTCAACGTCGGTGATGCCTTTTATTATCAATCTCTCTTCTGTCTTACCCATCATGAGCTTAGTCAAGTCTGCATAGATGTCTGTCGAACTCTGGTCAGGAGTTAGGATCTCACGTACAGTTAGCAGTTTCATAGTTAATGGGACATTCAGTACATTCTTTTCCAGAGTAAAGTTGTCAAGATTGGTGAGAATGTTATTTTTCATTTGGCCCCTAAGATATGGATCCTCAACAACTTCAGATAATGCATTTTCAACAAATAAATCACAATCTTCCCTGCTAATACCTTTCATTTCAACATTTAGTACACTTTTCTTATTCTGCATAATCTGAGTTAGTTCTTTCACACATCCTGGTCTTGTAGTTATGATAATACGCATATTCATATTGATGTTCAGAAGATCGACAATGAGTTTTTTTGACTCTTCATTTACCTCGTCATAACCATCCAGAAGGAAAACCGCAGGAAATGTCACGAAGAGTTCTTCAAAGTATTCTATCTTCACTCCTGATTTCTGAAATGTGTTTGGAAGCAAATTCTTCAGCAAGTCCCTCAAGCAACAGATGTTAGAGCCTCGAAGTTGGAAGTACATCAGATGTGAAACGTTTTCAAGCCCTGTGATTTGTGAAGAATCTTCTACCCAGCTTTGGATCATGAATTTAAAGAGGCTGGTTTTCCCCATGCCTCCAGGACCTGAAATGATTAACACATCCGGCAAGTGATCATCTTTACGCTTTACCTGGAGGAGTTCCTTGTGGGATATGGTTTGAGGTTCTTGAGAAGTCTGGAACCACATCATGTCCTCTTTGATGATTAAATTGGTAAAGCTTAAAGTTGGGCGCATTTTTAGATCTGGGAGCAGCCAAGGAGCAAGAGTCACATCCCACAGACTAGGGTAATGGTCCTGCAACTCTTGGCGACTGTCCTTTTTTACTCCCTCTCGGATAATTTCATGGAAAACTCTAATTTCGTCTTGGAGTTGCGGTAATAAGGCCAAATCGGTAGGATCTAAAGGCTCTCGAACTTTCATTAGCAGTCGTTTAAAGTTTTCATTAACTGTCTGCTCCATGTTATGGGCATGTTGATGATGCTTCCCTGTAACAATGGAGGCCTTTGAAAGAATCTTCGACAGCAAACGTTTCAGCCCTTTAAGCTCCTCTTCTACCTCCGTGTCTGACATTTGCTGGAGATCATTCTTGTGTGCATTGTTATTCCGTTTCTCTTTCAAGATGTAGATGAGACGTTCCAGACTCTCCCCGGATGCTGGTGAGGTCCAGACAGGGGAGTTCGGTTTTTCCAACCCACAAAAGTTCTGAAGAATGACATAGAGAAGAGAGATGTCATATTCCCTAAATGCAGAGCCCATATCCAATACAGAACTAACCACAGAGTCTAGAGTATTCCGCTGCCCAGCATTAAAAATATCTTTGTATTTCCTGTTAGAAATACCAAGACTTTGGGAATATTCTTTGACACTTTGATTCCCTCCCTTGTACGTCCATTTCACTACCTCTGCCAACACGCGCTGACCCTCTATGTTCAGTGCCGCCTGATATCGAAAACCATTCACGATGTTTCTTGTTAAGCGCATTACGTAGGTGCGTGGTTGTGCCAAGAGATGTGTGTTTCTTCAAGTACTCTATGTCTTTACACAGTGCATGCAAGGGGAAGTCTGGCCATTTTACAGAGCAGCCAATCGTTTACTTTAGCAGTGTTGACATCTGTAAAGAGAAAATTCCACGATTATGTAAATATGAAGCTAATATTGAGTTTCATATAGGAAAGATGTAAAATAACTAAACTTAATACACATATATATATAAGATAAGAGGACCCAAATGACTAAAAGCCCAAACTTTGAGCAGAAAGGGATATTCCGACTCGTTGGCTCAAGAAAGTGTTTCCGAATCAGAGGACCTTGGCAGGATTCATATATAGGCCTCAGACACCCAAGGTTATATGAATAATGTAATGCATTATAGAAGACGTCAGTTCGTACATTATAGGGCATTTTAATTAATCACATTATACATTATATGAAGAATCGAGAGAGAGAGAGAGAATATGGAAGACTAAAAAGAGAAAAGGGAAGAAAAAAAGAGAGGGAGAGTAGAGAAAAGGAGAGAGAGAGAGAGAGAGAGAGAGAGAGAGAGAGAGAGAGAGAGAGAGAGAGAGAGAGAGAGAGAGAGAGAGAGAGAGAGAGAGGGAGAGAATGGGAAGAAAGAGAGAAGGGGCGATGGGAAAAGAGAGAGGGTGGGAGAAAGAAAGAGAGAATAGGAGAAAAGAAAAAGGAATGGATAAAAAAAGAGAATGTGGGGTAGGGGAGAGAGAGAGAGAGAGAGAGAGAGAGAGAGAGAGAGAGAGAGAGAGAGAGAGAGAGAGAGAGAGAGAGAGAGAGAGAGAGAGAGAGAGAAGGAAAGAGAGAAAAAAAGAAAGAGAATGGGAGAATAATAAGAGAGGAGAGCAGAAAAAAAGGAGAGTACAGCGAGAAAAAGAGAGACAGAGAGATAATAGGAGACAAAAAGAGGGAATGGAAGAAAAAAAAAGAATGTGGGGTAGGAGAGAGAGAGAGAGAGAGAGAGAGAGAGAGAGAGAGAGAGAGAGAGAAAGAGAGAGAGAGAGAGAGAAGGAAAAGGAGAGAGAGGGAAATGCCTCTTCGGACTTCAGCGAACGTAAAACCCGGCTCCTTTCTGAATGATTTCCTCTCCTCTGTTTAATTGGGCGTATCCCAGGGTTTTAGAAATCTGGTCATTAGGCTCTCTAGACCTCCTGAAAACTTTCTTCGGTTTTCCTCGTACAAAGATGCCGCTGAAGACTGGGGTTAGCCTTTATAGTAATTAATAATTGGCCATTACAAGAGAAGGCTGCAGAAGCAATTGGTCAGCTTTAACTGAAGGCTTCAGAAGTATGTATATAGGTA
>NC_061846.1:7300806-7305806 GCF_019202785.1 Penaeus chinensis
CAGGGCTGACACGCTCATACCCCTTATTAAGAAATATATAAAACCAGACAGTGTGATATACAGTGATGGATGGGCTGTCTAGCGTAACCTACAATACCATGGTTACAAACATCTGAGTATTAATCATTCCGGAAACTTTGCATACCCACACGACCCACAAATACACACACAGAATATTGAAAAATAGTGGAGGGACCTTAAGGCATCGGTCAAGCGGCCAGGTATTAGAGCCGATTACATCACGCAATACCTGGCTCGATGTTTATCCATTAAGCATCATGAAAACTCGTTGAGCCATTTTTTTTTTTTAACAAGCGGCAGATTTATACCGTCGCAAGGTGGGAAACAAAGAATTCCCCTGTTACCAGCCCAGGTTCCTTTCGATGTGGATAGTTCTTCTGAGAGTGAATCAAATCAGGTAAGACTTCACAATTACCTGATTGTTTGTTTGCATATAACCTAAAATTACAATTTACGTAATATAAAACAAATAACATTTTTTTCGCGCGCGTAAAGATAAATTTATCTTGAAATAGCGATAATAAATTGTTATTGAAACAGTAAGACAAGGACACCATGCATAACGACCAATTATCGACAACTTAGCGATTATACGGTGTTGCAGACTGCGAGGAATTCTAGCCAATGCTAATTTTCTGACCAATCAAAAATATATATATATTTCTTTTTTTGGAAAGCCCTGCCCTTGCTCATGAAAAACGTTCAGTGTGTATCTGTCCTCTGTCAGAGTAAGTGTACGCGTGAAAAAAAAAAAAAAAAGATATTAAAGCTGGCTAAAATTTTTACAATTTGCGAAATACACCTACCGCAGGAAATACTACCACGTTCAGGACGACGTATTATGGTGAAGCTTAATAACGGAGTTTCGACGATATAAGGTTAGTAGAATTTAAGTAACGTTTAACGAGAACCGGCGAAATCTACATATTCATTGCGAGAAGTAAATTTCAAGTAACAAGCAAAATCATGCAATAAAAAACATACGTCTAATAAGACTATAATACATGCAATGTTAATAAAAGTTATTACCGATTTGGCTATTGTAAACGACCGCAGTTGAATGACTGGGTGTGCCGTGACAGCGCGCGAAGATAGCTGGCTAAAGCATCCGTACTTACGTGGGACGAAGTCAATAACTATCGCCCTATTACCATATTGCCTATACTGTCTAAAGTTCTCGAAAAAATCGTAACAGTCCAATTGGCATTATTTCTGGAGAAAAATGACCTACTATCCAAAGCACAACATGGTCTCAGAAGTAAGTTGTCTACTGAAACAGCATTATTACAGATCACAAATAAAATTTATGAGAACATAGACAACAACCAAATAAACTTGCTAACACTATGCGATTTATCCAGGGCCTTTGACAGTGTCAACCATGAAATCCTCCTAAGTAAATTAATATATCACAACATCGATACATACTGGTTCAGAAGTTATCTAACTAACAGAAGCCAATCAGTCAAAATTCACAAGGAAATATCTGCAAAACAGATAGTATCTTTCGGTGTTCCACAAGGATCTATATTAGGCCCAATTCTATTTACAATATTCGTAAATGATTTAACACCTATAGCCCAAAATTGCTTTCTTGTTCAATACACCGATGACTCACAATTTCTCCACAGTGATTCAGTTCACAACTTAGATGAACTAATAAAAAAGACCCAGGAGACATTGACACTAATAAAAGGATACTTTGACACAAATGGCCTCAAGATAAACCCAGATAAAACACAATGTATCTTCATAGGTAGTCGCCAAAATTCCAGTAAACACTACCATAAAATTTGAAGACAGCTACATAAGACCGAGCACTTCAGTATAAAACCTAGGCGTACACATTGACAGATTCATGACATTTGAGAACCACGTCGACAACATCCATAGGAAAGTAATGGGCACACTAATTTACCTAAGCCACATAAAAAACAAGATCCCTGCCGAAACTAGGATATCCGTAATACAAACACTAGTTCTCAGTATAATTAATTATTGTTCTAACATCTGGGGCACAACAAACAAAGGTCACATTCAGAAAATCCAAAAATTACAGAACTTTGCTGCGAGAGTAGCGCTTGGTAACGTAAATAAGTATGACCACATTACCCCACACATAAACAAACTAAATTGGCTAAAAGTACAAAACAAATGTAACTATGACACTTGCGTACTAATTCACAAAATAATCCAAGGGTTTTATCCAAAGTGTCTATTAACCCTTCTAACCGTAGGTAACACAACCTGTGTCCAAACAAGACGGGTAAACTCTCTACACGTCAAAAGATCACGCACAGATATAGGGTCACGGCAGACACTTACACGTGAACCCATGATTTGGAACAAATTACCAAATAATATCAGAAATATCAGAAACTCTAATACATTCAAAAATAATTCAAAAGAACATCTCTTAAATCACCAATGACATCAGGTTTCAATATATACAAATAGGCATGACTATGTACTGCCATTAATCTTATGGGTATCTTATATTTACATGTACTGTAAAATAATGGAATAAAGTATTTTGAATTTGAATTTGAGCAATAATGTTTAGCTGCGCGGCCTGGGGTATCGCCACGGCCTCCGAGGTATTTTGGGCTCAGGCAAAGGTCAATATACTCCATCTTACATTTTAAGACACGTATATAAGTATTGAACGGTTACCATATTTGACGACAATCATCCTTAAAGTTAGCAAGCTCTGTTACTAAAATGTGTTAAGTTTCTTGTTTGAGAGTAACATTCGCGGAGACTGCCGGGGCCGCAACGATTGCACGACACGTTATTGTCAATATCGCACTTTTATTTTGGATTTGGTATTATTATTCGTTAACGCAGTCAATCAATAAAATACCGTTGTTATTTGAGGAACTATTAATAAAGCCTTATGTATAAATTTGAAACGTTCATCAGGAAACTTTCGAACCGCATTTTCTTATTAAAAAGTTGCTTTTGTCCAATCATGATTTGATTCTTTTGTATTGTTCGTTAATCAGGCAGAAAGTAATCCCGGATTTAACCGCATAATTGTATACCGTAAAAGCATAGGTGAAACATCGCTCCTGTCCCCGTAGAGTTTCAGCAAACCCGATTTTTAAGTTAATTTAGTGTTTTTGTTTGTTTGTTTTCTGTGTGTAAATCATGTTAATTCCTCCCCTACAAACAGTGCGAAGCCGAATCTTACACATTTTAACAAATTTGCCGTCGGGGAATACAAGTCCCGCTACTCATCAACGAGTCAAAAGCGACGGAAAGCAACAGCATAACAGCGTTAAACTACGAGGGGCGATTCCATTCCAAAGAGATCTGTTTCGAAAGTCGAAGGCTGGTTGAAACTTGAAATTTCCCCCTTTTCGCGTGTGGACAGGGCGTACCGCCGATCCCGCGGATGAGAGGCGTGACGAGAATTTAGCTCTATAGATTTTTGTCGTGTGGTGCCAGTGCTTCGGAAACCCTCGATCCCAGCTGCACGAACCTCTTTTGCCATATACGAGGAAGTTGTACAAGTTCATGAATATTTTTGGTGTTCATATAACTCGCAAGTCAGTGTCATGAGAGTAGGGATGTGGTCATAGTTATGTTTAAAAGATAATTTGAAATAATTCCTCTACCGATGCCGAGTACTGTTGTGGTGACCGTTAGAACTTAGTTCCCCGTTGTCCCGAGCGCTATAATTCACGTTGCAGTGTACCTCTACTTTGCAATCTGATTGCAACGCGAGTCTTGCGGGTCGAACTAGGGGCCGTTTTAGGAAATTTGGTAGCAAGGCTTATTATTGAAGTGTCCAGACTTCTTTAAAAGTAATTAAAAATAAATAAAAACAAAAAGGGAAAAGAACAAAATCAACCAATATTAAAACAAAACGAACACATTCAAGGAAAATCTGTCTGTGTATTCTCAAAGGTTACCATACATAAAACACATCCTTGCTGGCCTCTGGTAAACAATGAAAATATACTTAAGTCTCTCTCTCGTAGATTAAAGAAAACACGAAAGAGGCGTCCAGTGAGGCCGGGCGCTCCGTGAACCACACCGTTGGTCAGACGAGAAACAACCAATGACAGAGTGTTTGGCGGCAAGACTATGGTTTTTATCTCTTCGTTTGTCTTATAAAAATGTTTTTGAATAAAATAAATGAAAATAAAAGTGAAAGTTATCCATCTATCAAATGAAATTGAAAATAAAATTGAGGCCGTAAATGAAAGTTTAAAAAGTAAAGGATAAAAAATAGAGTGAAATAAACAAAAATGCTCCAGGGATGAGATCCGCACAAGTGGCTGCCAAATACAGCCACAGATGGTGCTGAGCCAGTGGTGCTGCTGTTAACTAAGCGTGATGGGGGGAAACCGCACTGTAAACATGGAGGGGTAGGACTCGGTAGATAACTGCCCCACCCCTCCCGCAGCTGAAGA
The DNA here is from genome assembly GCF_019202785.1 of Penaeus chinensis. Classification (NCBI taxonomy): domain Eukaryota; kingdom Metazoa; phylum Arthropoda; class Malacostraca; order Decapoda; family Penaeidae; genus Penaeus; species Penaeus chinensis. Next base: position 7,305,249 of record NC_061846.1, read on the forward strand.
ATGCGCTTCAGTCTGTAGTTCAGTGGATAGCCCCGCTGGAACATGCAACGAGCATGTACTGAAGGAAGAAATGACTGTGATGCCGACGCCCAGGTGGGCGACGCTGACGGAGGAAGTAACGGCTTCGCATTAGTAAAGTCGAAAGCTAAGAAAATAAGAAAGCCCGACAATGCCGGTAAGACGCCACTGGCACCAAAGAACTGTGTCCGCCTCGCCCTCCCTGAAGGCACGATGAAAACGGGAAAATGAAATGGCTACAGGACCTCGGCAACAACCCTCCGGCCTTGGGGGTACCCCTCGACCTTGTGCGATGAAACACTCTCTCCTCACCGTATATTTATGTCGCTCGTTTCCAGCAGAGCTATATTGAAAAAGTTGTAGGATTAATTGTAGGTATTACCTTCAAATTATGTGCTGAACCAAAGAGACAATAAAAGTATGACGAAGACCTCGTCACATACGGAGTTCACAAGCCACGTGCGGCCGTGGAGGGCATGCCCTTTGATCAGCTAGAACTGCATGGGAAGTGGCCATATAGCAAAGTACTGCAAGGGCAAG
>NC_061846.1:7313306-7315806 GCF_019202785.1 Penaeus chinensis
TCTCATTTGATAGGCTATTGGAGATTTGTGGTCTAGGCTGAAGCTGCAGGAGTCTGATGCCAAGTATGGTGTTAACTTGGATGACACGACTGTGAATAGAAGGGAGGTCTAACTCTTTCCTCATGACGAGAACTTTAGCAGTCATTGGGCATCCAAGTATAATTCTCATGGCCTTGTTCTGTAAAACTTCAAGGGGTTTGAGGGCACTCGGTGGCAGCATACTAAGAACTGGGCATGCATAGTCTATCATGGACCTGACAAGGGAGATATACATCAACCTTAGGACTCTCAGGGAGGCACCTATATATCTGTTACTTATGTATTGCAATGGTCTTAAACGCTCAAGGCATCGTTCCTTGATGTTTTGAACAATATCCTTGGTAAAACGTGAGTTGTGGGACATAAGGTGGGGAGCAGTCGCCATAACACCAATATATTTGTAGGTGTCAGTTCTTGCAATAGTTTGTCCACCTAACTTTGGAATGTAAGGCAGTTTACGAGATCTGGAAATATGCTTAGTTTTGATTGGGTTGATTATGAGACCAAGGGAGGCACACTTTTTGTTGAACCTCTGTAAAACATATTCCCCCCTATCAAATACCTGAATAAGAATGTCATCAGCATAGGATGTGATGCTGCATAGGTCTCCTAATTCATCGTTGAGCTTGCAAAGAGAGTGCATAAGTATATTAAACAGTGTAGGGGACAATACTCCCCCTTGTGGAGTGCCTAATTCTAATTCGCCATTAGCACTATAGTTGCCTTGATACCACACTTTTGCTCTTCTCAAAGATAGATAATCCTTTATCCATAACAGAAGCTTGCCCTTAACTCCTAAAAGAGTTAGTTCATGGAGGATTGCAGTAGGGGAGGCTCTGTCGAATGCTCCCTTAAAATCTATGAAGTAAGAAGACTGTGCATTACGTCCACTTAGGTACTGTGCTAGACACATTTGTGTTCCTCTCCCTTTTTGAAAGCCAAAGACAGATGGGTGGATCATGTCTTTGATTTGGTGGAGTAAACGAGTAAGGAGAATTCTTTCACTGGTTTTAGACAGGCAGGACGTCAGAGAAATCGGCCTATATTCATCTGGCCGTCCTGGTTTTGGAATGGGAATGATGGTTGCCTGTTTCCAAGTGGTAGGCAAGATGCCTGCCATGTAGGTTAAGTTGAAGAGATCAAGAAGAGGATTTGTTCCCTTAACCTGTACCTTTGCAAGAAGTCGGATGATGTCGTAATTGATTCCATCATCCCCAGGTGCAGTGGATTTGCTGGTCTTAATGGCTGCAAGGAGTTCCCCCCTTGTAAATGGTGCATCAGCCTCATCTAAGAGGTGGCACTGATAGTCAATTTCGTTTTTATGGCCTAATTTAAGGGAGCACCTGCGTATGGATAACGGAAGACTATCAAGAGAAGAATCCTCACACCATTTATTGAGGAGAGATGAGGCTACCCTTTCTGGATGTGGGTGGGGTGTTATACTGCATGTATTGCCTTTAATCTTGCTGATTTCCTTCCATACATTACTCATGGTTGTCATGGAGTCAATTGATTCTGCCCAGGCATAAAAATTTTCCTCCCGTTTCCGTGTTATTATCTCATTGATCTTTTTACTAAAAAACACAAGATCCCTAACTAAGTAAGGGTTTTTCCCCAAGTGTCGTAGCTGACTTACTGTAAATCGTATGAGCCTCCTAAGCAGTTTTATCTCAGGGTCTTTGTTCAGTTGTTGTGCATGTCTACCTCTGGAGGATAAAGATCTGTGCTTGGCAGGGCTTTTGGGCTGTATTTGAGTAATGATATTGCCAACTTGCTGACAGAGAGTTTCATTAAAGTGATCCAGGCTGGTAGGAGTTAAGTCTTCATACCAGCAGGCAATTCTTTCAATGAATTCATCATGATATTTAGCAGCAAGGTGGTATCTAAGGCGCGGCTGGGGTGGGGTTCTTTTGCAAAAAGGGAGGGTTATACCTAATGCCCAGTGATCACTAACTAAGAATGGGATGACTTTCGCAGTACTTGGTAGTGTGTGCTGATTGTATAGAGCTATATAGTCCAATTTCCCTTCTAAATAAGGAGTTTTTTCGAAGGGGCATAATAAGTGTATGGGGTCACTAGTATTTTGGAGATAGTCATAATAAGCCTTACCGTTTTTCCCAATGGTCCTTCCCTCGGAGCCCAAGAGAGGATGGCGAGCATTAAAATCCTCACACAATAAGACAGTATCAGTATGTATCATGCAGTCAGGAGGTTTAGGTACCACCTTACTATCATGTGGATTATATACATTAATGAGGGTGATAGATTTACCGTCTAGCAATATATTAATACTCAGATATTCAACACAGGAGTTATCACTGTTGTCATCAATCACTTTCGATGGAATTGAGTTCTTTATGTAAATGCCAAGCCCTCTCGTAGAGGGGTTAGCAATATTTGGTCTGTCATAGTATGTGTATCCCGCAATTTTTGCATAACGAACACTAGTTCTGACTTCCTG